>NW_028258138.1:19699469-20002500 GCF_053883595.1 Heterocephalus glaber
TGGAAGCAAAAATGGAAGCAAATGGGTGGGGGTTAATGATTTGATAGGGCTGAGATAACTAGGATATTTAAAGTTATGGCAGTCTAATTGGCCAGTTTAGACTTGTGGTTGTAGATAAAGTTATAAAGATTGGAGAAGAAAGTGAAGTAGGTCATTGTTTTGACTAAATTCTATTATTGTGAGAGATGAAAACATAAAAATGCATATGTTAAAAGTAGCATTACGTACAGCACATAACATTTAGAGCCTTTATGTTTCAGTCAGAAAAACCTGTTTTTAATTTGATCCTTACTATACAAACTTATTGTGAATTGGGAAAACTTATCTATCTTATTCATTAATAAAATTTTATCTTTTAGGTAATTTGGTAAACAGCTGTAGTGGATAACTGAAAATACAACTTCTTTCTGATAGTAGCGTAGATGATCTATTTCTATATTATATAAGTAATAAGCTTTTGGGTACTAGAAAAGGAAGTGTATAAAGAGAGAAAGGAGCCGAAATAGTACAAAATTTTGAATATAATATATACTTTTGAAAAAATGAGGTCAGAATATAGTTTATCAAAGGGAACTAAAACAAAAATATATACTAATTCCTCTCTTTTATCCTGTAGAAAGGCTAAGTTTTTAAGCCTTTTTTTTTTTTTTGGTTAGGATATAGCTCTCAAAAATAGGAATATGTACCATACTTCCAGCTGGAAGCAAGTAATTTTAGTTCAGAGTTCTCCAAACACTTTTTTTTTAACATCAGCACACAAAAAGTTGTGATAATCTACCAGTCCAAGAATATATAGTGCTGTCTACATAGACAGAAGAAGATGGAGAGGAAATTGATACCAAATTCTGGACAGATGGAGACCTATTTTATGCAGCTGCCACTTATTTAAATGTGATCACCTAAGACAAGTGGAAAGATTGTCTACGTATCTAAAGAAGTTGTAGTTCCAGGGAGGGAGATGGCATAATAGGATATTGGTATTTTTGAGTTGTCATAATTTTAACTTTCCTTGACAAATTGGTATCAGGGAAACTTGAATTCATGATTCATTATGCTTGTTTCTGGAAAAAAGGAATGAAAGTAAGTTGATGTAGTTCAGAATTTAAGAGTTTGTAATGGGTTGGGAAAGCTGCTCTAAGCATTAAGAGCAATGGCTTCAAAACGCCGTGAGGGCTGGACTGTAGTTCAGTGGTGTTCTATCTGCTTTGCATGAACTCCGGTTCTATCTCCAGCACTGTTAAAAATTTTTAAATAAAAATTGAACTTGCCTTGAAATAACTGTCAATGAATTAAAATAACTTGGCCAATAGTTCAGATTGGAATGTGAAATTTTACCTCTTAGATGCAGTAACAATAAATTGTCAAAGATTTTAGACCCCTTAATTTTACTATACAGCAATAGGTGTATAAAAAAAGTTTATGTCCCAGGGTTCTCTATAAAGCTAAACAAACAGTAATGGAATAAATAAAGCTTCCAGGGTTACTAAACTGAAGTCTCAGGATATGTGTAGACAATATTATATTCTTATTAAGGGGTCCCAGATACACATCAAGCTTTCTATTTCTCTGTCATATATTCTTATCACTAAAAATTCTACTATATATATATATATATTTTTTTAAATGTTAATGTATTATCACCCTGCTGATATGTATAGGCCAAATTAACTCAAAGTCTAGTTACTAATTATTCTAAATCAATAATCTGCCCACAAGCACAGATAAACTACAGTTTATAATTCTATTATGAAAGTTAATCTCAAACACCATTATTATCATCTCTGTAGTCATTGCTCTCTAATTACATCACAACCTGCATTGTTATTGCTTTAGCTGAAGATCAATTTCTCAATCACTGAATTACATATAGGCCTTGGAGGGATAATACTTATTACATGTGTCTGAGATTTACTAGAGTGAATGTTAAATGCAGTAGCTTATCTTTAATTTGTGAGATCTGACAGGTGTGATAGCATGAGACATAATTTCTTCTTATCTCTGTTAATATAAAGTGGAGTAGGAGGTTAAGTTTTGGTTGCTCTGAAAGCCAATGTATCTTTATTTTGAGAATAGAAAAAAATTAAGGACTTATAAATAGCAAAGCATAAGATCCAACAAAGTATCATTATAATAAGTATGTCTTCTTTTTTTTTTTTTTTTACAAAGAAGACATTTCTTTTCAATTTTAAAAGTGTACTATTCTTATTTTTCCTGATGATAACCTGGAGATGAAACTGTGGGTCTTCTTAAAAGAAATAATTTGCCATTCATCCCCAGAGTGAGTAGAATCTTTCCCAGTTTACTATTCCTTAGCATCTTCCTCAGCTTTGAGTTGAGACCAGGATTCTACTGGGAATCCTACAGCCAAGAACTGAATATTTTTTAAAGCGTAGGTATCTCTGCCCAAAGACTACTCCTATGATTGATAAATTTTGTTTCTAGAACTCCTTGCTCAGTTGACCAAGATTTTATCACATACATAATACAGTTTGAGACTTTCTCTGCCCAATTTCATTGTCTCTTATCTGTTCACCTGTTCACCCATGTGAGGTCTATTTATGGCTGAAAAGTTTTGCCCACCCTATTCATTCACTGTTATCATTCATAATGATTATAATTTCTTTTATATTCTTTACTTATTTACAAGAATCATGAACATTTTAATGTTAACCTTCTTTCTCAACCATGACAAATACATTTAGTATCCACTTATTACTGCCTTAATTCTAATTATTATATTTTCTGGTATAGATGTTTTCATGTTGCTGTTTTTGTGTTTTCCAATCTTAGAGAATTCTTTTCTATTATCACCTATTTTTCTGAATATATTATTATAGTTTGGCTGGCAACTGAATTCATATATATATTATATATATTATATATATTAGCTATTTGGTTTTGTCTCCTTCTGAAAGATTTAGAAAAATAAAACCCAATAATATATTCAAACTTTTGAGAATGATAATTATATTACTTTGCTCTACAATATACCTTAGGAGACATAGGGTTGGTTAATTTCCCTTTAATCCAACCTGAAACTGAAAGCTAAATGTTCAAATTTGAATCTTTGTACAGGTTTATTATCTATTTCATTTTTACCCTTATTGCAAAG
The DNA here is from genome assembly GCF_053883595.1 of Heterocephalus glaber. Classification (NCBI taxonomy): domain Eukaryota; kingdom Metazoa; phylum Chordata; class Mammalia; order Rodentia; family Bathyergidae; genus Heterocephalus; species Heterocephalus glaber. The sequence goes on from NW_028258138.1 coordinate 19,702,582, forward strand.
AAATTGCTCTTCAGTCTTCAGGGTGACTGTAAAACATCCTGTTTTTGCTACCAATATTGTGTTGTCTTATCCTACTATGACATGGCATGGCTTAGTAAAAAGTATGTATTTAGGACAATGACGCCTTAGGGTAAAAAAAGAAAAGTTGTGTCTTTGGGAAAGAAAATGCCCTCAAAATACATTTTGTTTAGTATCAAATAGAAATGAATTTACTTCTGATGCTAATGTGATATTTGATTCATTAAAATTTCCAGAGGATGAATGAGTTAACAGTTAGAGGTTGCTTTAAAGTGAAAATATCATATGGTACTCTATCACAAATGCATGTAGCACATACTCTCATACAGAATATAAATATAAGAATGTGATCATGACATTAAGTTAAAAATCTTAATGTGCCAGTTTTCTTTGTGCTCATATCAATATGATCCTTTTCTAGTCTTGGAGAACAAAACTTACTGAATCCAATTTTCAACTAAACCTCAAGGGTTACAATCAGTATATTCCTCTTTTGAGATAAAGAGTAAAGTATCTGTTCTTCATTTGGTTGTTTGTTTAAATTAAGATAGACAATTATTTTTGAGCAACTATATGACATTTTCACTAACGATTTCTTTCTCAAAATCAGTAAATATTTTATTCTATCACAAAATGTTCATTGGTTTTTACATCTGAAAGAAATAGATCAATTATAGTATACCATAATTATGAAAGGGAATAATTTATTACTGAGTCAAAATTGATATATCTTTAAAGTAGTAAAGTGCACTGTTAAATGTGTCTATTTAATAATTCTCTAGAAATGAAAAAAAAAATAAGACAAGAATCCCTTCTGTCTTTACGGTGATTGCTTTACCTGAGTGAAGGAATCCTGGGGGAAGGGACTTAGGGAGAAAAATTGATTCTGACTTTAGACATACTTAAGTCATTATTTGTTCTCCAGATATGCAGAAATGTGTAATAACATAGTGATTATTTAAGAAATTGCTAATTCATGGATAGCTATTAAACACTCGCATACTACAAATAAGAATGAGAAACATATAGTAAAAGGAGTGATTTTTGACCAGAAGTCTCAGGCTCCAAAGAAACTAAAAGATGGGAACTTGACACAGTATGCAGGAGGTAAAATTACAGAATTTGATAATTAATTTTCATTGATAAGGATAAGAAGATATTCACAGATGACTTCTAGGTTTCTAACTGGACACTTATTATTGAGATTCTATGAATGGAATAAATGCTTTCAAAACTAGGTAGATACCATTACGTTTAAGAGAGAAGCAAGAAAATATTTCTCATTTTTCAAAACAAACAATGTTGAATCTATTAGTTGTAAAGACCACAAAGTCTGTGTAATTAGTTGTATTTATCTTTTTGTTCTTTTTGTTTGAAATGTTTGCATTGAACCTAAACAATAAAATGAAGCTAATCACTGAATGTTAAAGTAAGTGGGTGCCATAACAACTGTGATTGCCAATTCTAGGCTCACAGATATGGTGAAAAACAGGAAACAACATTTCTCATTAAAATTGCCTCTTAAATTTTAATAAGAAATATATACTGTTATTTTACCTGGATTTTCTGATTCTAGTGTGTTACTTATCCTTTTCTGTGCCCGAAGGGATATCAAAAAGTTGACTTTAATGTTACAGGGCAACAAAAAGATGTTTATAAAAGTTTGTTGTTCAAAAACAATTTGGGCATCTTTACCTGAATCATTCTTGAAACAAAATTTTCTCTGAAATTAATCAAAAATTTTATCAATTTAAAATGGAATTATTCAAAAATGGGCATCTGAAATGAACTGAAATTTCTTAGACAAAGAAGTAAAAGCAGCAAATAAACATATGAAAAAATATTCAACATCACTGGCCATTTGAGAGATACAGATGAAAACAACACTGAGATTCCACCTCACCCCACAAAGAATGGCTGCTATCAAGAAACCAACCAATAACAAATGCTGGCAAGGTTGTAGGGAAAAAGGAACGCTTCTCCATTGTTGGTGGGAGTGCAGGCTGGTGCAACCACTGTGAAAATCAATATGGAGATACCTCAAACAACTAGGATTGGAAATCCTATTTGACCCATCTATTCCTCTGCTGGGTATCTTCCCCAAAGAATTAAAAGAATCATACCACAGTAATATATCCTCACCCATTTTTATAGTGACACAGTTTGTAATAGCTAAAACTTGGAAACAGCCCAAGTGCCCATCAACTGGAGACTGGATAAAGATGTATTGTTTTTATAAAATAGAGTACTACTTAGCCATAAAGAATGCGAACCTAGAGACATTTATAGCTAAGTGCATGCACATTGAGGCAATACTCTTAAGTGAAATAAATAGAACACACATGTGTAAATACCAAATAGTTTCTCTAGTGTGAGAAACTGAAAGTGTAAATAAGGATCAAAATGCATAATTGATATTGTGAAATAGGAAGTAAAGGTCTAAAGGAGTAGGGGAAGAGGGAGTGGTAGGGGAAAGAAGAGAAGGGAAAAGAAAACATATGAGAAAAGGAAAAGAAATGGAAACAAAGTCTTTGTAAATAGGGAAGGGTGGAGGGGGTGAAGGGAGGGCAGGGAAAGGGGAAAATATAAGAACCAAGATACATCATGTAAAGGTACAAGATCCAGTGATGAATGTAACTGTATTGTGTACCTAAAATGTACCAAAACTTAATGAAAAAATAAATAAAATGGAATTAATTTTGTAGACCAGTTTCTTAAGTTACTAAAGAACCAGTTGCTTTAAATTGCTACCATGCCTTAGTTTTACAAGTTTTCAAATTCATACATTGACCTATGATTGAATCTTATAATGAATTAATAGGTCAGGCAACAAACATGGATAAAGAGGATCCCACGCCACCATCTGCAACACCACTGCTCACTGTCCTCCTTTCACAGAGCGAAGCCTTCAGATTTAGAGCAATTGACTACGATTTCCCCAACACTAGAACTGCATCATTTGAATGAAGGTCTTTGGGCCCTTGTACTTTAAAACACATTTAAGAAAGCTATGTTCTGCAGAATGCTTCATTTCCTCAGTCATCAGCACATCTTCAGCTGTGGTAATCATGAAAAGTGAGGTCATAAATGCTTTGATCAAGAATTGGTCCCCAGTGCACTGAGATTCCATCTTGCATTGAGAATCTCATGACTTGTGATTGGAAAACAAGTAGAAAAATTTGGGATTTCATAGTGTCAATGAGAATTTCAGAAATGACTTTAAAGTGTTGAAGAATAATGACTTTTGCTCTTTTCTCAGCACCATATTTACAAGCTGATTATGTAAGGTATCAGACTTTTGTCTTAGCTAGAGCTCAATTTCACTTTTCATTCTCAATTACTGCTACACAAAATTACTCATACTAAGTTCTGAGTCACCTGGATTTCTCCTCATCAAGAACTGCAGTGATCAACTATTAAACATGAAAACAATTTGAACTTTAGAATTTTTTTTTACAAATATTTTGGTTTTCTTGGTGAAATTAATATTTGATAACCCTAATCATGATGAAAAGACCCCAACATATTCTTGCTTCAATAACCAATTTCTTTTATTCACAAATTGCTTATTCATAATTTTTACTAAATTATAAACTGATTTATAATTTAAAATGTCATCAAGTATAATTTTATAAAATAAAATATGTATAAATTTTTAAAATCAGCAAAATATGTACTTAAGAGTCTGTGTCATTGATAAGAAATTGAAAAGGGGAAGGATTAAGAATGCTTTAATGAAAGATGTTTGAAAGTTAATGCAAATATATTTCCTTAATTTTGCTCTCTAGGAAATGGAACAACTAAAATAAGTTAGCTCACACTCTACTAGGAATCAGAAACTAAACGACAAATCCAGCCACATGTTTTTCACATCATTTAGACAAAGAAGCCAATTAAGTGCAACATTAAATGCTGATGAATCAAACAGTGTCATAAAATAGCAATTAGAAAATAATCAGTTAATGAAGTAAAATGACAATGCAGAAGTCATCAGATGACAGTAACAGAACCAGTTCATTAATGAGAAGTGGCATTGAAGAATAGAAATGCCAAATAGAACAGCCACTATGACTGAAATTATTTTGGAGAAATGTACACAGCTAATTGAATTAGAATGCTTCTGGTGCTTAGGGTAGTTTTCTAGGGCTGATTTACTATTGCACACAAAAAATGAAAAATTCTTAGAATAGTTTCCTGAAGAGATGACCTCCAACTATACCCTCTCTTATTTTTAAAACACTTTGTAAGCTTCTTTCCAACATTAGATATTTACAGATTAAAATTAGCATATTTAGGTATATTGAATGTGAATACCTAAAGTGCATATAAATAAATATTGGGAAACCTCTTTTCTTTCTTTCCAGGTCTGCAATTTCCCTCTCCCACTACAAGGGTCAGGATGAAGGAGAGAGCAGTCGCAGTGAAAGAACGGAATGAAGTACACTGCCAGTGTCACGAAGTGATTAATTCTCAGATTTCTCTTCCCACAGGTCACTCCTACTAATACGCATAGGCTCTTGTAGGACAGACTTCTTCCTAAATCATACCTTAAGAATGAGCAATTATTTCCAACATTAACAAAATACTTCAGAAAACATAAACAATGACAAAAATAATTAATATACTTCCATATTTACGTATTTTCATTCACAGGCTTCATACTGAAATTTATATAAAATAGATTTTTTTTAGAACAGTTTTAGAACCACAGTAAAATTTAGCACAAAGAACATAATTTGCATACATTAACTGTAGCAACATCATATACACAAACTTTTTCACAATCAATATGCCACACCCAGAGAGTGGTATAATTGTAACAATAAAGGTAAGTACATCAACATATTATTAGTGTCTAAAGTCTGCATTTTAAAGTGTTTTGGTCATGGAGTTACATATTCTTTTGGTTTGGGCTAATGTATAATCAAATTTATGCGTCAATATAGTATCATACAGACTAATTTCCTGCCACTAAATGTTCTTTGTGTTTCACCTGCTTATCCTTCCTTTCCCCAACTACTGATTTTCTTTTTTGTTTTTAAATATCTCAATGGTTTTGCTTTTTCTTTGGACAAACTGTAGTTCAAATGATAAGGGAGATAAACTTTTTGAACTAGCTTCATGTAATATACAATTGAAATTTCTCCGGTATTTTCATTATTTGATATTTCATTTATATTTCCTGTTAAATAATTTCAGTGCATGGATATACCACTGTTTACTTATCTGTTCATCTACTGAAAGACATCCTGATGATGTGATAGTATTTGGAATTATAAATAAAACTTTCATAAACATCTGTGTTCAAGTTTCTGCAGCGATACAATTTTTAATTTATGTAGGTAAATATCAAGGAATACAATTGTTATTATGAAATTTTTATTTTGGTAAGAAACTGCCAAATTTTCTTTCAAAGTAGTTGCACTATTTTTCATTCAAACCAGCAATGAATTAGAGCTCTTGCTGTTGTTTGTTGTTGTCAGTAGTAGTAGTACTATTATAATTTGGAGTTATGGAGACAGAATCTTGCTATGTTGCTCAGGCTGGTCTAAGACTCATAATCTTCCTGTCTCAAGCTCCTGATTGGCTGGGATTATAGGCATGTACCACCACATCTCACTAGCACACGTCCTTGTCAGCATCTCTTCTCATCACAATTTTGAGTCTGGAAATTCTAGTAAGTATATAGCAGTATGTCATGATTTTAAATCAGAATTAGCAAGTACTGGTCAGCTTTCCCGATGATGGAACTTAGTAACAGACACCCACAACACAGAGGAGGTAAGGTTTAATTTGGCTCATGTTTCAGTGATTTATTCTACAGTTGGTTGTCTCCAAAATAGAAACTTTACAGGGAAGGGTGTGGAGGAACAAAGCTGCTTTGTTCATGACGGCCTGAAAGCAGAGCAAGGAATCATCACCAGAGACAAGGGGATGAGAGACAAAATACAGACATCAAGAACCCTACTCCATGATCCACCAAGACATTCCAAGAAGTGTGTTCCACTAATATCCTGGGGCAATCCCAAAGCATATCAGACTCACCAGTTTAACAACCAAAAAATACATTACACATACTTTCACTTTTTTTGCTATCTGTGTATGTGTCTTCTGTGGTCAGGTGTCTATTCAAATATTTTGCTCATTTTTAAATGAGATTGTCCATTTTCTTTTTAAGCTTTAAGTATTTTTCCAATATTTTCAGGAATAGTTGTTTTAGAAGTACCCCTGGCAAATATTTTCTCCTAACTTGTGTGTTTTTTAATAATTCTCTTATAAATGTCTTTTAGAAAACAGAAGTTTTGTATTTTAATGAAGCTCACCTATCAAATTTTGCTTTCATGGACCATATTCTTATGTGCTATATTTAAAAATTAATCACCATTCTAGAGGTCACCTAGATTTTCTTCTGTGTTATTTTCTAGGGAGTTCTGGTCATCTGTTTTACCTCTGACTAATTATGTAATGAATCTTCTGAGTTATTTGATTATTCACATAAACTTTAAAATCATTTTTGTCAATAACCTCCTAAAATAAATTGGTAATTTACTGGGATTTTATTAAATTTGTAGTTCGAGTTGGGAAGAACTGAAATCTTTACCATAAAGAGCTTTCCCATCCATGAGCATGAAACACCTCTCTTTAGCTTCTATATTATTTCCTTTACGTTAATTTCAGTTTTTCCCATATAAGTTTTGCACATATTTAGATTTATACTTAGGTATTTCCTATTGAGGGAAGTTCATTCATATAAACGACAATGTGTGTTAATTTCTCCTTCCACTGGTTCATTGTTATTATTATGTTGTCTCTGTTATCCTGACAATTTGCTACAATCTTTTTAGTTTCATAATTTTTTTCTTTAAATTTTCAACATATATGATCATCTCATCTTCAAAGACAATTTTATTTTTTCTTTCCTAATTTGTAAAACTTTTCTCTCTCTCACTTTTTTTTTTTGTTTTGGTATAGTTTTGATCTTAAACGTCTTCCAAAGACCTACATGCTAAGGGTTTGGTTGTAGCATGACAATATTAAGAGATGATGATAATTTGAAGAGCTGAGGCCAAGAGGAGGGCTTTAGGTTGTTGGAGGATGGAGGATGCCTCTGCTGGAAACTGGCTCCTGCAACCATTTTTTTTTTTCCTCTGGCCATGACAAGAACTATTTATTCCACCATGTGTTCCTTTTATGATGCATTAGCTACCACAAATGCACCAAGCAATTACCCAATCCATCATGGACTACAACTCCTGAAACTGCAAGCTAAAATCGTCATATATATGATACATATCATATATATCAGATATAATATTATCTATAATATACATTATAGATAAATATATTATTTCAACATTTGAAAAAGTAACAAAAAGCTATATAACAAAAAATTTATAGTAAAAAGTGGGGTTCTTGCTATGACTGTAACTCATGTTGTGGAAAACTTTGCAATTCATTTATAAGATAACTCTGAAAAAGTTTTGAGGAACAAGTTAAAGAGAGTGTAGAATGCTACAAGCAAAGCTTGCCATGGTATGGATCTTGAGGGTCTCTTAATGACCCAGTTGCTGAAGGCATGGTCACCAGCCTGGTACTATAGAGAGGTGATGGAAACCCTTTAGTGGAAGGAAGGGTTTATGTTACTGGGAGCATGAACTTGAAGGAGATTCTGTGACCCTATATACTTTTTTCCCTTTTCGCTCCCTGGCCATGAAGTGAGTGATTAACTTCCTCCATAATGTACTGCTTCATGATAGGCATAAAGGAGAAAAGGAACAAGTTCAACTGATTATGGCAGGATCCTACAAAACTGTCACCCCAAATAAGCTTTTGTTTTTATTTGTTGATTATCCCAAGAATTAGTTATAGTTGTGGAAAACTGACTAACATAATTTTCTTGACTTATTGGATTATGTACGTCTTTCAGTGCAATGTTGAAAAGCAGTGGTGAGACAGGACATACTTGTTTGTTCCTGATTTTAGCAGGAAAACTTTTGAGTTTCTCACCATGTAATATGATGTCAACTTCAGTATTTTTGTAGGTATCTTTTATTAAATCAATAAAGTTTCTTTATTTTCCTAGTTTGCTGTTATTTTTTAATCCTGTTTAAATGGAAGAATTTTTTAAATACTTTTGCCACATTCATTGCTAAGTTCCTGAAACTTTTCTTCTGTAGCCTGTTGAGGTGATAAAATACATTAATTAATTTTCTAGTGTTAAACCAGCCTTGTACAATTGAGATAAAGTCTATCGTTTTTGGCTGTGTTGAGTAATTCTTTTTAGATATTGCCAGATTTAATTTGTTAATATATTCTTGAGGAATTTCGCGTATGTGTTTATGAGAGATACTGGTCTGTAGCGTTATTTTATTGTAATATCTGGTTTTCATATTGAGTGATGCTCATACCGCCAGGCAAGTTATAAATTATTCCCTCTATCTTCTTGAGAAGATTTGAGAGTGTTGGTATTATTTCTTGTTTAAGTGTTTTGTAAAAGTAACCAATGACTCTATCTTGAAATACTGTTTTCTGTTGGGAATTTTATTATTTAGTCAATTTCTTTAATAGATAAGTCTATTCAGATTGCTTATTTTTTAATGAGAATTTAGGTAGATGGTATTTTTCTCAAAATAAGTCTATTTAATCTATGTTATCACATTTGCAGGCACAGAGTTGTTTAATAATTCTTCTATTATCTTTTTAATGTCCATATCGCTGTTCTACCATTCATTTATGGGAAAAGTAATCCATTTTTTTCATAGCCTAGCTAAAGCTATGAATTTTATTGCTATATTCTAAGATCTAATTTTTCATTATTTTTATTTTTCACCAATTTCCTATTTCTAATTGAATGAATTTTCTATGCATTTCTTTCTGTCTTTTTCTTTCAGTGCCAAATATTGAACTCAAGTCTTTCACACTGAGCTATGTCCCAGCCCTTTTCATTTATTCATTTTTAAAACTTTGAGACAGCATTTTGCTAAATTGCCAGGTTTCTCAGATTTTTGATGTTCATGCCTCAGTCTCACAGATTGTTGGGAATACAGGTTCTTGCCAATACATGTGACAATTTTCTTTTCTTTTTTTTTCTTTTTTTGGTACCAGAGATCGAACCTGGGTCCTTGCACTTATGGGGCAGGTGGCAGAACCACTGAGCTAAATCCCCTGCCCATGTGGCAATTTTCTCATTTAGTAGTTTTGTAAAATGAATAAATCAGGCACAAAAGTGTAAATATCAGATTGTTTCACTTGTGTGAGAAACTCAAAATATAAATACAGAGCAAAATACCTGATAAATATTAGGAAGTATGAAGAACTTTTTCAAATGGCAAGAGGAACAAGAATTAAGGAGAGGAAGAAGGGAAGGAAGAGAAAAATGATTTAAAGAAAAAGTATTGACAGAAAACAATACAAATACATCTTTTGTAAACAGGAAGGGGAAGCCAGGTTGGGAGGGTAAAGGGACAATTAAAAGGAATGAAGATGTGTTATGTTCGTATTCATATCCCCAATGATTAATGTAATCATTAGGTACTGCAGACATGTATTAATAAAAATAAAGTATAAAGATTAATAATTTAAGCTACTGATTTCAGAGAATACTTCATTTTTAACATTGGTTTCATTCCTGTAATTTTCATTTTAACATTACTTTGAATACATCTCACAAATTTTTTTTTTTTTTTTTTTGGTGCCGGGATCAAACTCAGGACCTTGCACTTGTGAGGCAGGTGGTGGTATGACTGAGCTAAATTCCCGGCTCACAAATTTTGATAAGTTGTATTTTCACTTTTTTGAACATATTTTTTATCTTTAAATTTCTTTTTGATGTGTTTTTTTAAACATTCATGGTTGAATCTCCAAGTATTATTGGATCCTGTAGCTATATTTTTGTTACTTATTTCTGGTTTAACTGCATTGAAGTCTGACAGAAGACAACGGTATGATTTTTTCTTTATTGGTTAAGGTTAAGGTTTTATATTTCAGAATATGATACATCTTGATGAAAGTTCCATGCAAGCTATAAAAAGAATATGTATTTCTCTAGATAATTTGGGTGATCTATTGATGTCAATTATGTCCAGCTAATTAGTGATATTGGTGACTTCAACTTTATTCTTTGTGATTCCCTGCTTGTTAAACTGTCCATTTCTATAGAGTACTGTTGATTTTTCCAAATATAAGAATGTTTCTCTTTGCAGTTCTGAGGGGTTTTTTTTGTACTTTTTGATATTTGTAGTTATATATGGACATAATAATTTTGTAGTTATATATGGACAATATAATTTTTAGGGCAATGCATGTCTTGATCATTATGTAATGTCCTTCATATGTTAAATATTTTTCCATGCTCTGAAATCTACTCTGCCTTAAATTATCATATCTATCCTGCTTGATTTTTAAAGGATTATCTTCCTTGATTTAAATGGTGTTACTGAGGTCTATCTTTCTGTATTGCTTTGCTGCTAATATACTTAAGTCTTTATCGTTAAATTAGGTCTTTTAAAGAGTGCATGTTGTTGTGTCTTATTATTTTTTCCAAAGAGACGATGTCTGCTTTTTATATCTATTTCGTAAATTGATACGTATGACATTTAAAGTGATGATTGTTATAGTTGGAATAATACTATATATAGTTGGTACTGTTTCTTGTTTCTCTGGCTCTTTTATCATGGTTTGTGGCTTTACCTTTTTTCTGTCTATGGTGATTGTAATTGGATATTTTACGGTATTCAATCTTCTCTGCTTTCTAACATATTAATTGCATGTTTTTTTACTCTTTCTAGAATTTGCAATATACATTTACAGCTAATTCAAGACTTCTTTTCATATAACACTGTACTGTTTTGCAGGTTGAGTATTTTTTAACAATAAAATTATTCTAATACTTTTCTCCCATCTCAATTCATTGCTATCATTCAATTTATAAAATACTCATGTACATATATAAGCATACATAATTTAATAAATTATTGATGTTACTCTTGAACAAATTATGTTAATTCAATTATAAGCAACAAAATCAAGTTTATTTTTCTTTGAATTATTTCTTCTCTAGTACTATTCCCTTCTTTCTGTAGATCTGATTTTCTGAGATTTATCACTCTTCTGCCTCTGAAAAATGCCATTTATTTTTTAAGGCATGTTTATTGACAAAATCCATTTCACTTTTTGTCTCTATAATTAAGCCATTGTCTATGTTTAAAACATAATTTTACAGAATATAAATATCTACATTCATGGTTTTGCTTCTCAACACTTTAAATGTACTGTTCTCTGTTCTTGTTTTTCATGGAACCTAGAAAGCAGGTAGATATGATTACTACTTTTGCTTCTCTGTATGTAATGTACTTTTCCCTCTTTCAGATTTTTTCAAGATTTTCCCTTCATCATTGGCTTTCTACAGTTTGAATATGTAGTTTTATTTTTCCCTGCTTTTCTTTTCTTTTTTGTTTTTGGCATTCATTTTGCCCTACATTCTTTGATATTCTAGGGATTATGGGTCAGTGTCTGAAATTAATTTGACTAAATTCTAAGTAAAGTGTTTCAAATACTGCTTCATTTCCACTCTCTTTCTTCTCTTTCTGTTTTTTGCACTACATATATGTACATCTTCTGGTTTGGGGTTTTTTTTGCCCAATGTTCTTAGATTTTATGTTCATCTTGCCTTTCTAGTGCCTTACTGTTTTGTGTTTCAAGTTAAGATGTTTATTTATTTTTTGGGGGGGCATTTTTTTGTTTTGGGTTTTTTTTTTTTTTTTGGTACCGGTATTCAAACTTGGGACCTTACACTTGAAAGGCAGGTGGCGGAATCACTGAGCTAAATCCCTGGCCCATTCAAGTTAAGATGTTTATATTGACATGTTATTAAACTCAGAGTTGGTTGTCTTAGGAATGACCTGTCTCCTAAGGAGCCCATAAAGCCATTTTTCACTTCTGTTATATAATATTTTATCTCTAGTATCTTTTCTTGGAATTCTCATCCCTCTCCTTATATCACCCATCTATTATTGCATGTTACAAACTTCTTCCATTAGAATCCTTAGCATTTCAATAATAAATATTTTCAATTTACTGTTTGATTATTCCAATATCCCTGCCATATCTGAATCTGATTCTGATCATTTGTTTCCACTGCTCCCAAATTTTTTTTCTAAGCCAAGCATGAGGGTACACACCTGTAACCCCAGCACTTGAGAGGCTGACGCAAGAGGATAAAGTAGTCACAGCCAAACTGGGCTACTTCTGTATGAGTTTATAAAGAATAAGTTGTTCTGTGTTTTCTTTTCTTTTTGGTACCAGGGATTGAACTTGGGACCTTGCACTTGCGAGGCAGGCGGCAGAATCACCGAGCCAAATCCCCGGCCCTATTCTGTGTTTTTTATCTCAAAATGGTTTTCTAAAATTTCTAAAAGGCATATTTACTGAATGAATGAGAATGAAAAGCTTTATCTCTACTATGCAAGATAGACTTTTCTGCTATTTTCACTTGCTAGAATTTTATAATTGACAAGCAGTTGAATGTTCATCAACGTCTTCACGCTCTTTCTTTTAAACCATATCATTTTAGAAGCATGTAAATATTATTTCTGTATTCTGCCTCAAAGGGAAAAATTAAGAATACTGCCATCTTATTATAGATTATATTAAAACAGATTTACAAAGGAAGGCATTTTAAAAATATGCACTTTAATAGGACTGATCTTTGTTAATGCACACTTATTATAAATGTAAAACATGAGTTTAGCCAAACTCTACTATTCTTAATTATTTACCTTAAAACATGAGTTTCTAAATATCATTCCAATAATTTCATGTTATATAATAATGTAACTATTATAAGAAATTCAAACTTGTGAAGTTAATGCTTTTAAAACTTAAGCTGCCTTATGATGTTTCCATTTTCTTGGTATTTTAATATACATTCCATTTCAGTTGAGTTTCTAATAAGAGGATTTCTCTAGATTTGGCTTGAAACTACACAAAAGTGTGCACATATCCATAGAGTCTGCTTTTCCAATAAAACTTTTCCTGCATAGCAATTTATCAATTATATAAAAGCAAAATTACTATTAGTAAAGTAGTAGAATGGAACCTGGGCTATTTTATTATGAGTTACGAATTTTGAGGTAGCTTTCACCTTAAAATGACTGTATAAAAGAGGAAGAAAGATCTCAAATACATAATTTAAACAACATATATCAAAGAGCAAGAAAGGAAACAGTTTTTAGCCAAATCTTTAAAATAGGAAATAGTAAAAGAAAACAGAGAAGTCAGTCAAGTAAAGCAAAATGATGTTTCTTTGTAATTATCAATACATCCTGCAAATTTTAGCTAGTTTTTTGATGCACATGAAAAAGACACAAGGAAATGCTATGAGCAATTGTATATCAAAAAAAAGAGATAATAAGATGAAATGACAAATTACTGGAAAACTGCAAACTACTATACCTGATTCAGGAACAGATAACTGAGTAGCTGTATAGCAGCTAAAGCTATTGCATTAGCAATCAAAAGAAAAAGCCTTCTCCAGGATGACTTCACTTAAAAAACTTACTAAAAATTTAAAGAATGAGAATCAGTTCTTTATAAACACTTCTACAAAAATAGAAGATGAAAGAACACTTTCCAATTAGATCTCTGAGCCATGTAAAAACTTCAAACTCAAATCACTCAAATACACCACAGGAAAAGGTAATTAGAGATTAATCTTTCTTATGAATATGGTTTTAAGCCCTCCAACAAAGTAATATCTACTAAATTCATCAGCGTATAAAATATTAATGCACTATGACTGATACTTACCAGGAATGTATGGTTGCTAATGTATGCTAAAAGTTAATGTAATAGTTCATATCAATAGAATAAAGAATATAACAATCCTTTCAACTGAAAAAATATTTGATGCAATGCTATTCACTTTCATAAGTAAAAACATTGAAAAATCTTGTAATAGAGATTTTCTTGTCCTTGATAAGAGGAATTTATGAAAAACCAAGTTATAATTCTTAATAAGGAAGATTGAAATCCTTAACTATAAAAAGCAGGAGCAAGCAACACTCTAGGCACTTTTATCTAATTTTATATTAGAATCTGGAACCAGGGAAATCTGAAAAAAACTTATATTTAAAAAATGAAAGCATTTTTATTTGTAGAAGACATGAGTTTGTATATAGAAAATCTTAAGAATTCTACAGAAAAGAATATCCAAGCTAAGTTCACTTCAGTGGCATGATAGGAGACAAATATATAAAAATGAATTATGTATCTGTAAACTTGCAATAAGCCCATTGAAAATAAAATTAAAGATAGAATTCAATTAGTAATAGCATAAAAATACTTTAAAAATTGACTACAGAGGTATAAAAGTTATACAATATAAAACACAACCTATTGTTGCAAGAAATGTGTAAAGATTAATTAAATGCTATAGGGCAAAGTGGCTCAGTCCTGTAATTCCAGCACATGGGAGAATGAGGCAGGAAGACTCTGTGAGTTCAAGGCCAGCTTAAACTACATAGTGACACTATGCTTAAAAAATCAAAAGAAAGATGATTTTAATAAAGAAAAAAACAGATTAAGTAAATGGATAGATGTGCCACCATGTTTGTGGACTGAAAGATTTGATGACTTAAAAATCCAATATTTCTGTGTTTTCCATTTTATTGGAGTACAGGTTCTCGGAGTAGGTATTGATGATCCTCTGGATTTCTGTTGGATCTGTTGTGACTTCACCTTTTTCATTCTTAATTGCATGTATTTGTGCCTTTTCTTTCCTTTTTTTTTGATAAGGTTGGCTAAAGGTTTATTGATTTTATTTATTCTTTCAAAAAACCAACTCTATGATTCATTGATTTTTTTGTATTGTTCTCTTACTCTCCATTGCATTGATTTCTGCCATGATCTTTATAATTTCCTCTCTTGTATGAGCTTTGGATTCGTTTTGCTCTTCTTTTTCTAGGAGCTTGAGGTTCTGCATTAGATTATTTATCTGAGTTTTCTCTGTTTTCCTAATATGGGTATTCACTGCTACGAATTTCCTGCATAGAACTGCTTTCATTGGGTCCTATAGATTCCTGTATGTTGTATTGACATTTTCATTTACTTGAAGAAACTGTTTAATTTCTTCTTTAATTACTTCTGTGATCCATTGGTTGTTCCAGAAGGTGTTATTCAGTTTCCATATGTTTGCTGGGGTTCTGCGGTTTCTTATGTTATTGACCTCCAATTTTATTGCACTATGGTTTGATAATATACAGGGGGTAACTTCTATTATTTTACATTTACTTAGATATGTCCTATGAGCTAGCATGTGGTCTATTCTGGAGAATGACTGGTGTGCAGCCGAAAAGAATGTGTATTCCGATTTTGTGGGGTGGAACACTCTGTAAACATCTATTAAGTCCATTTGTTCAATAGCTTGGTTCAGTTCTAGAATCTCCTTGTTAACTTTTTGTCTAGATGATCTGTCTATTTGTGATAGTGGGGTATTGAGGTCCCCCACTACAACTGTGTTAGTGTTTATATGGTTTTTCATGCCTATTAATATTTGTTTTGTATAGTTGGGGGTATTTGTATTTGGTGCATATATATTTAGAATTGTCATCTCTTCATCTTGGATTGTTCCCTTTACAAGGATGTGGTGACCATCTTTGTCTCTCTTAATAAGTTTTGGTTTCAAATCTACTTTGTCTGCAAATAAGATTGATACCCCTGGTTTCTTCTGGGTTCCTGTGGAGTGGAGAACTGTTTTCCATCCTTTTACTTTCAGTCTATGAGTTTTTTTGAGTTAGGTGTGTTTCTTGTATACAGCATATTGTTGCATTTTCCTTTTTAATCCATTCTGCCAGCCTATTTCTTTTGATTGGTGAATTGAGACCATTAACATTGAGGGTTATAATTGATAGATATTGATTTATCCTTGTCATGATGTTTTACTTTTGTTGGCTCTTTTATTTCTTATTTTTCCCCCTTTCCTTTTAGTGTCTTACCTTGCCTGATGGCTTCCCTTTGAGGATCAGTGGAATTGATTAGAAGATGCAGAAACAACTCCAGACATGCTCAGCCACCTCATCTTTGACACAGGAGCCAACCACCATCATTGGAGGAAAGATAGCCTATTTAATAAATGGTGTTGGAAAAATTGGATTTCAACAGGCCAAAGATTGAAACTAGACCCATACCTATCACCATGCATTAAACTAAGATCAAAGTGGATTAAAGATCTAAATATTAAGACAAAAACACTAAACTTCCTGGAAGATAAGTTAGGTAGAACTCTTGAAGACATTGGCATAGGAAAAGGCTTCATGAACAAAACCTCAGCAGCACGGGAACTAGCAGAAAGAATAAACAACTGGGATCTCATCTTATTAAAAAGCTTCTTCACTGCAAAAGAAACCACCAACAGAGCTAACAGACAACCTACAATATGGGAAAAAATTTTTAGCAGCTGTACCTCAGAAAAAGGACTACTATCTACTAGAATATATAAAGAAATGAAAAAAATCAGACCCCCCAAAATCAAAGACCCAATTCAAAAATGGGCATCTGAAATGAACAGACATTTCTCAGATAAGGAAGTAAAAGCATCAAACAAATATATGAAAAAATGTTCACTCATCATTCCAGAGATGCAGATAAAAAAACCCTGAGATTCCACCTCACCCCACAAAGAATGGCTGCTATCAAGAAATCAACAAATAACAAATGCTGGCGGGGTTGTGGGGAGAAAGGAACCCTTCTCCATTGCTGGTGGGAGTTCAGACTGGTGCAACCACTGTGGAAGTCAGTATGGAGATACCTCAAAGAACTAGGAATATAGGTCCCATTTGATCCAGCTATTCCCCTGCTGAGTATCTTCCCCAAAGAATTAAAAGAATCATACCACAGTGATATATGTGCACCCATGTTCATAGCAGCACCGTTTGTAACAGCTAAAGCTTGGGAGGAGCCCAAGTGCCCATCAATTGGAAACTGGCTATAGAAAATGTGGGTTTTTTTTTATAAAATGGAGTACTACTCAGCCATAAAGAATGAAAAACTAGAGTCATTTATAGCTAAATGGATGCATATTAAGGCCACACTCTTAAGTGAATTAAATAGGACTCACATGTGTAAATACCGAATAGTTTCTCTAGTGTGAGAAACTGATAGTGTAAACAAGGGTTAAAATGGTTAAAATGAATAATTGATAATCTGAAATAGGAAGAAAAGTCCAAAGACGAAGGAGTGAAGGGAGGGGAAGGGGAAAGGGAAAGAGGGAAAGGAAAAACTATGAGAAAAGAAAAAAAAATGGAAATGAAATCTATGTAAATAGAGAAGGGTGGATGGGGTGAAGGGTGCACAGGTAATGGGGAAAAAAAAAAAAGAACCAAGATATATCATGTACAGGTACAAAGACCCAATAATAAATGTAAATGAATTGTATACCTAAAATGTACCAATAAAAGAACTAAAAAAAAAAAAATCCAATATTTCCTAAACTGATCTACATATAAAGCACAGCCTTGAATTCATAGATTCCTTCTCTGTAGATACATAAGCTGATACTAAAATTTTCATAGAAATCAAGAATGCAGTCAGCATAGTACTTGCATAAGAATAAATAGGTCAATAGTGTTTAGAATAATAAAATAAACTATTATATTTATAATTATTTTTCCACAGGTGTTCAAATACCATGTAAAGTCTTTTAAACAAATGGTTAGGTAGGGATGTATCATTACATGTAAAATAATGGTTTCCCAACTCACATATTACATAGCTATTAACTTAAAATTCACAAAATAAATGATAAAACTAATTTTAATATTTAAATTGATAAAAATCTAGAAGAATATAAGGCAGTTGTGCTTTAGTTCTTATAGCAAAAAAAAATGACAGAGAGATAAATTTGACTCCATATTTTAAAATCTTAAGATGCATACAAATCAGAAAAGTGAAAAGATAAATTAAAAAAATTGGCAAATTATAAATACAAAAATTTTTAGAATTTAAAGTAAATTCTTAACACTTAATAATGAAATATATATATATATATTTAGTCAATGCACAGGTGACATGAACATATATTTGTAAAAAAAAAAATTATATGAAAGCCCAATAAATACTTGAAAAGATTCTCAACATCATTGGCTAGAGTAATCCTACTCAAAACCTTAATGAAATATCATTATACACTCACTGTCATGGTTAAAAATAACAACAAAAAGAAGACAACCATATGTATAAGAAGCTAGGAAGCTGGTTTCCTCTTGCACTATTTGTGATGATTAAATATAATGTGGCTTAGTGAGAAATAATTTTCTCAATAGGTTAAATATAGGTTCACTCTGTGGTCCTTCAACTTCACTCCTTGGTATGCAAAAAAGGAAATATTCTTCACCAGTAACAATAACCGACTATATGAACATTCAACAACAAAAATGATTCTTTCAAATTATACTGAATGAAATAAGCCAGTCATTATAAACCACATATTGTATAATTTCTTTTGAATGAAATATCTATCCATAATAGGAAAATCTACAGAAACAGAACGCTAATTTTAGCCTCAAATCTTTGGGCAGGGTGCATTGGATATCATGCTTAATAGATAAAAGTTTCTTTATAGAGCAATGAAAATCTTCTAAACTTAGATTGATGTGAGAGTTAGACAGATTTAGCAATATCCAAAACATGCACTAAAATATTCACTTAATTTGGTGTGTTTCAAGGCATATGAATTTTTCAATAAGATTTTAAAATAAAAGCACAGATTCATATAAGAGGTTATATTTTAAAACTAAAAACCAAGTCAGTGTTCACTAATTAAGGCAATATTTTGTTTTCCAAAATGGCAAAGTAATATAGATAAATAGTAAAAATTAGATTATTCTTCTTCCAAAAATTTAGTAAATGTATATATGATAATTCCAAATTTGAAGCTAGTCATAAAATATTCCAATTCACTTTCAAAAAATTATGAATCATTAAATTCACTTATTAATTGCACTTCACAGTACTGTTATTAAATTGATTCTTAAAAGACAAAAGCAAATGGAAAATAAAAACAAAAATACAAAATAAAACAAAAAGAGAAGGGGACAAAAATCCAATGCAATGTCCACACTCTGTCAAATACTAATATACCTCAGAAGAATGTGTGGCCCAAGAACAAATATTGTCATTGAAATAACATCATCAGATAATCTCTTTGCTTAACCACTTTGATAAACCACAATTTTACAGGTAGAAGAATAGTATAAATAGATATTTGTAAGTTTGAAAGGAATGTATTGATAAAAATGCAAATGGTCAAATCTGAAGGATTCATGATTTTTCTAGTGATGGTATATAAAACTTTCACTTAAATTTCTGTATGAATGAGTTTGATTTTGTGTTAAAAAGAATATTCCACTTATTTTTCTTTAAGTAATTCTTAATGATATTAAACAGTTCTTGTGTGTGCATGTGTGTATTTCTGTAGCACACATTGAGTTCTTTGTACACCAAAGGTATTAGTGTAATGTTTCCTGCTTTATAAACTTGTTATTTAGTTAAAGCTACGTGGAGGAATTAGAAATGAAAAATTCAAAGACAAAGTCACATAAACTCTGAGTTCACAGATTATAATGAATGAATAGTTTATATTCGTGTGTATATAAACTATTTATATGGGATATTGATTTCATAATATTCTATCTTTGGAACATAGAGAAAAATAATCAGTGATATTTCATTCATCAATATTTTACTGCTAATATAAATAAATAAATCTTATAATTTCCTTTCATGTTAAAAATAGAACATTATACTGTCTCATGAATTAATTAACACACATATAATTATAATTTCACATTATATTTAGAATTACTAAAACCAGGGAGACTAGTTCTAACATACTAATTACATAGTCATAAGTAGGCAGTGAACATATTTAAATAAAAATCTCATAATATAATCCAAGAATTTCTCATTTCCTGATTATGAAAAACATGTTGTCTAATAGCACACTATCATACTTGCAAAAAAACTTTTTACATTTTTGTGCGTAAAATATAGAATTAGTTCTATTCCTATTTTGTCTTCAACCTATATAAATGTAATCCTAGTATTTCATAAATTTTAGCTTCAATGGAATAGATTGAAAGTTATAGACCATGTATGTTTGTGTATTGTTTTCATTTGCTTTTGATAAAAACCATATTTCTACCTAGTTTTATTGGCCAAAATTGTTTTTTTAAAGGAAAGTATTGTCCACATATTTCTGGTTTGCTTATTCACAAATGTATGAATCTTTAATAGTGTATTATTGAACAGAACCATTAACCATAAGGAAAATATGAGTGCACAGGAAAAAAGTAAATCTTGCATAAATGATGGATGTGTTAATTAAAGCAAATTAGTACAGTGGTCTCAGGTTTAATACATGCATATAGCTTAAAGTAAATTATTGCTTGGAGCCAATTTGACCTCGATAATGGGCTCAAAGAGTCCTTAATGCTTTTCACAAGAACCAGCTTTGGCTTTTAGCTTTCGAACGATGTTTGGAGTATTTATTTTGAGTACTGTTCCTAAACTCAAAATAAACACTGCAGACATTAATAGTAAAGAAAAAAATACACTAAAAATACCTTGTATTGCTTTCCCCTCATATTTGCAGTCACATTATTCTAAAGCTAAAAGTCACTGCTGCTTCTTGTGAATTATGAAGTTAATATACTGTAAGGAGGTGGAGCCTCATTAGAAGTTCCTGTCTCCAGGGCTATGACCCAGAAGGGTCCATTTCCCTCCATGACTCTTCCTTTCTTCCTCTGCTTCCTAGCAACTAAGACCTATGTATTATGAAGCTGATATGCACTTTTTCAGAGCAAATTTACGGTTGTTTAGACAAATTTTAAAGCTCAATTCATTTCTAAATTTATAAAATATGAAACGATCATTAGCTCACAAAATTAATTAAAGTTAAATTTCCTGTCAATTTAGAATATTCCAAGAAATTATGATAACAGAATAATTTTTTTTTTTTTTTTTTTTTTTTTTTTTGGTACCAAGGATCAAACTCAGGACCTTGCACTTGCAAGGCAGGCTCCGTGCCCCTGAGCTAAATCCCTGGCCCCAAATAACAGAATATCTTAAAAGAGCCCAGACAGGTTTTGTTAACACATTTTAATGTTTTGCTTTTTTTTTTTTTCACAATGTTGTATAAGTGTTCTCAGAACGCACTCTTAGAGTTTACTCCTCAGCAGCTTATTGCTGGGAGGAGTGACTGTCTCACAGCCTCCTGTGGTGGGGGTTCTTTGTAAATTGGGTAATGGAGGATGAAAAGGCCTGGCTTGTGTACACTACCAGAACAATTCACATCAATAGATGTGTTTTATTTAATTTACAATTTTCTGTTTCTGACATATTGATGGAGTTTGTATATTTTTATAGTTATGTTTAGATCTTCATTAACTTAAAGCATTCAAAATAACCTTTCTTGCTACAATGTAACTAATTTTTTCTTTCTTAAATAAATGCAGAGTATTCTATAACAGCAATCCACTAATTAAGAGAAATTAATTCAACATTCACTGGGGTCTAAAATGTTGCCATTTCACCAGAGATAGGGGTTGAGAAATTCTCAAAGTACACTATGGAACAGAATCCATTTATCCCTTTTGAATTCTTTATAATTATGCTGAGGTTGGTTTACAGGCACTATGGGAAAGGTATTGCAAGGCAAGAATATCTTTACAAATTTGTTATTGATACCTGATACCTGAACATCATATCACGTTTGCTGGAGTTATTTACCCAACACACAATTTAAATGAGCAAAGGTTCAATTTGGCTCATGGTTTTTAGAAGATTCAGGGTAAAGTTGGCTGGCTCAAAAGCTGCAAGGGCATGATGGTAGGGAAAGAATGGTGCTCATATCATGGTTGCCAGGAAGCAGAGAGAGAAGGTGGAAGCCAGGGAGACACACCTTTCCCAGGTCACAGCCCCAGAGCCCCGGCCCTCCTGACTAGGCCCCACCTCCTCCCAGGGAATTCAGCTGTGCTTTCCTCAGTGGAGTAATCTACTGGGGTAGGTAGTGCCCACAGACAGTGCAATCACCTTCTAATAGCCCAACCTCTGTGCACATGAGGCTTTAGGGAAGCCTTCCAAGTCTAAATGATGATAATGATTTTACAAATTAAGATTAAATGTGTGAAACATTGTACTGTATTTACTTAAAACTCTTTAATTATCGGGGTACTTACCTGATAATGGGAATGACAAAAGATGGCAGCGCAGATTCCAGTGATGCAGTATTTCATTCCAGGAAGTGCTCAACGTTCACTTTATTTAAAAAAATCCTTCCTTGCATATTTCAGTTTTTACAAAAAAATTTCACTGTTCTTTTTAAGTGTTGTCTTACAAAATGCATTATTCTCTGTGGAGAAACTTCTTAAATCATTGTTTCCTTTAGAAATATTTTTATTCCTTGATTTTATTCTATATTTCATGATATATTCCCAGAAAATTATTTTTATAATTTTGCTTTGTTCGATATTATGATACTTCTACAAAGTCTCTAGGGAAACAGGTCACACTTACTTTTAATTATTTCTTATATAATTCTAGTAGATACAGTATTTTTTCAAAAAAGATAAGCACACTTCTATGTAATTATGTAGCAATTTTTATTGAGTTTGCAATTATGAAAGAGAAATGATTTCTAGTATAATTTAGCTGGTTATTAATAGTTAATAGTAATATAAATTTGTATGTCATGTAATAATCATTTTACTGCAAGATAATCACATTACTATGCCCTCTTTGTTTCAAATAAATGAATGGGATTAGTTAATTTTATCAAATTTCAAATTTATTTAATATTAGCTCCAGTGACATTTATTTAGAGTTATTCTTTAAAATCATTCTAGTTAAAATAGCCCTTGACTATGGGATATTTTGTAATATTATCTATGTTCCTCCATTAATTGAACTGTAACTTGAGGATTATTGAAATCATTCAAAATATGCTATTTGAACTTAATACTATAAAGATTGAAATAAATTTAATATTATCAATAATTACAAATCAAAGTCAAGTTAATTTTAATATTATCTTATTTTGGGAGAGTTAGGAGTAAACCTTTACATCAAAGGAGAAACTATGAAAATTTAAGGTCTCTTTATCCTAATATAATGAAAAAATAAAGACAAAAGTGAAGCTAAAAACCTCCAATTCACATAATGTTTATTGAAACTGTTTCATTAAGCCCAGGAAAACATAAGAAATTTTCCTATCGAAACATTTCTATGACTATGATGTAGCTTCTTCCAACTTTAATAAGGCATAAAATAAATAGAAGTCATTTAGCATAGTAAGAAGAAAAAATAGTGAATATTTACTGGGAATTAAAGAGTGTCTAAACATATATTTGATTGTGATATTAACCATTTTACAATATTCAAAATTAAATATAAATATATTTTGCATTTTATTCATTTAAATAAAATTTTAAAAAGACTTCCATAACAAGTAACAGAAAATAAAATTAAATATAATTAATAAGTTTAAGAAATTATCTGTAAAATATGTAGAAATATAATGAAATATTAGAGATATTAAATAACTTAACCAATGAAGTATTATTTCATTTCCATGGTTTGTAGGATTCTATTTGATAAATGTATCAATATTTTCTCAAATTTAACATCTTTGTATTCAAATTAATTCCAGTCATAGACAAAATACTTTTATTTTGGTTTGTGTACATATGAAATGTTATTAAAACCTATGGTGTGTATTTAAATCTAAAAATTACAATAAAAAAGACATTGCCATTAATGTCCCTCAAAATATTCACTCTTGCTTTGAACACATGTATCCCATCATTCTTGCCACTTTCTGAAGCAGTTGTAGAAGTCTGCTTTCATGGCTGTCTTTGGTTGTACTGTCCTAGCTGCCTCAGTGTTCTGAAACAAATCAAGCTGACTCAAACTATTTAACTTTCATGGTCATTTTTTAATTTTATTTTTAAAATTTTTATTAGTACATATTGGGAATATATCATGATTAGATTCATTGTGGATGTCGGTACATGTACATCACATAACATAATTCTCTGTATCCCCCCTATCCTTCCTCCCTCTATTTTTTGTTCCCTTTTGCATTCACAAAAGATCTATTTCCCAGTTTCCTTCACCTATCTTTTATTTTGTTATTTGATTTATTTATACTTTGAGTTTCCCATGCAATATTGAAGCTTCTGCGTCTGATTTATTTCATGCAAAATTATGGCTTCAAAGTGCATCCATTTTCCTACAACTTTGTGATAGTGTCCGGAGTTGCAATGTGCAGATCTGATGAATAAGGTGGAGGAGGAAACATTATGTTTTTATGAGCCTGCCTTTCTGTTAAATGGCACTCAGCAATCACATTCGAGATTTTTTTTTAATCATAACTTGAAAAGACACTAAAGAGGACTTCTAAAACGTCTTCAGAAATTAGAAGAAGGATGGGATAAAGGTATACAAAGTAAGAGGGAGTATTTTTACGTTTGTTATTGACAATGTGTCTTTTACTCTTTTTAATTTAAATACTCACCATATTTTTCAATCACCCCAATATATATTTGTATGTATGAAAATTTACAAATTAAAGAAAATGGGGCAAAAATGACAGGTAATCATAAAAACATGTACCAAGCTGAAGCACCTTGTTTTCCACATCTTCAGGTTTATTACATAGTACTACACTGAATCAGTATAATGCTGTGACCAGGTGAGACAACTTCATATTCCATAAACACATCCATACCTACATGATCATAGGATTTTTTTGTATAAAAGTGACATTAAAATATAGTGGAGCAAAGACACTATTTGTCAATGAGTTAACGTTCTTAAATTATAGTAGAAAGCATTCTGACTCATCTTACTAAACATACAAAAATAAATTTTATGCAGATAGTAAAATATAATACTGAAATTAGTACAGACAAATATACTAAAACAAAGTATTAAGACTGATAAATTTGACCCAAAAAATTATTTTTATTATTAAAAGAATGAAATACACTTGAGATAGTGAAAGTGTAGCTCATCAAATAGAATGAAATATTTTCATATATTTGACAAACATTCGTATATAGAGTACACTAGGTAAATTAAAACATGAATAGGAAAAAGTACATAATGCAATACAGTTTGCCTATTTTAATGATCCTTAAATCCTAGAGATAACTCTAATTTCCTCAAGGTCTATGATTCCTTTCATGTATTGTTGATTTTGATGTGCTAATTTTTTTATTATTATGATGTTTATCAGGGATATTGCACTGTGGTTTTCTTTTCTAGTAGTTTTCTTGTGCAGATTTGATATCAGGGTAATCCATTCATTGTATAATGTGCTTGAAAATATTCTTCAATTTCACATGTGGACTACTTTGAGAAGAATTGGAATTGATTATTCTATGGTGATAAGAATGTTTGGTAACGTCATCTGGTTCTAAGGTTTTATTTGATAGTAAGTTTTGATTATTGATTCAAGTTTCTTCCTCATTATTGGTGGGTTTAGATTTTCTATTTCATCTAGATCCAGTCTCAATAAATTTTCTGTCTCCAATAATTTTTATCTTTCTTTTGATTTATTCAATTTGTTTTCTCATAAGTATCAATGTTAGGCTCATGATTCTTGATATTTCTGTGGCTTCCCTTGAAATTTATTTTATTTTACATTTTATTTACTTGGGGTATTATTTATTAAGTTTATCTATCTGAAGTTTTGATAATTTTATCTTTGAAAAATAATACTGTTGTGATTGATTGTGTGCCTTGCTATGCTTTATTTCATTTAGTTTTACTCAAACCTTTATTATTTCCTTCCTTCTATTAATTTAGTGTTCAGTTATTTTTCTGAAGCTTCAGTACAGCAAATGAAACAATATAGTGAAAAGGTATCCTATAGAATAGAAAAAATATTTTCTAAACCATCTCACTGATAGATCAGTCTCTAAAGTTTATAAGGTATTCCTGATCACAATTCAAAAAATGGGCTAAGGGACTAAACAAACATTTCTCCCAAGAAGACATAAAAATTGTCACTAAAAAAAGAAATGTTCTACATCATTGTATTAAGGAAATGAACATCAAAACTACAATGATT
This sequence comes from Heterocephalus glaber, assembly GCF_053883595.1. Taxonomy (NCBI): domain Eukaryota; kingdom Metazoa; phylum Chordata; class Mammalia; order Rodentia; family Bathyergidae; genus Heterocephalus; species Heterocephalus glaber. The sequence goes on from NW_028258138.1 coordinate 19,728,728, forward strand.
TATCACCTCACACCTGTTTAAATGGGTATTTACACACCGACACACACACAAACATTGAAAAGGTAAGTGTCAGCAAGATATGGAGAACTAAAATTCTCTACAAATTGTAGTTAAGAATGTAAGTAATAAAAACATAAAAATATGGAAAATAATATGGCGCCTCTTTAAATGTTTGAGTATACAGTTGTCACAGTTATATGCCACAATTTTTGTATACAGTTCAAATAACATTGAAATCAACATCTTAAATAGATACAGGTATGTTCATGTGTATCACAGCATTTTCATCAGCCAAAATATGGAAAAAACATAAATACCTTCTCACAGACAGATAAAATATAAAAAACTGTTATACACACAATGGATTATCACTCAGCCTTAATAAACAATGAGGTATTACCAACAGATGAATTTAAATACTAGAAAAAAGAGAAGAGCGAAAACATATATTGTTATCCAGTATCCACCATGTATCTAAAAGGGTATCTTCAATTAGTACAACTGCCTTACATGTTTTATATATTCTTTGGAGTATTAATCTGGTTTTAATCTTTGGTAATTAACTTCATAAGGGTTTATAAGGTAAATAAATGAATCTGATGCTAGAAAAAGAAAAGTAGGGTGGATGGAAAGGGGAAAAAAGAATTAAAATGTGTTATGGTACATGCACCAATTCCTGACAGTGAATGTAATCATTATGCACTGCAAACATGTATTAATAAAAAAAAAGAACCAAGTTAAAATAAAGAAAAAATAAGCAATATCACAGAAGGACAACTCCATTACTCATCTTATGTGAAATAACTAAAATACTAAAACTCATAAAAGAAGAGCCTAGCATGATGTTTGACAGTCTTAAGAAGAGAGGGAAATGGAAAATTGCTGCTAAATATATAAATTGTTTCAGGTACTAAACAAATAAATTATAGACACTTTTGGTATTATACAGAATTTATGGCTAATAATGGACTTGTGACATTTCAAAATATGTTGAAAGGGTAGATTTTACAGTGTGATAAAAAAGTTTCTTTGATAACTGTATTTTATGATAAAATTAAAAATTTCATTTCTAATCATTCATGTGAAATAGAATATTTGAAAATTACTGACTTGTACTGGACTTATCACTGTTTAGATTTGTAGAGAGAAAAGCCCTTTGAACATGGGGTGAAGTAATTCCATTTAATCCTGGGACACTCTTTAACTTTCTTTTGGCCCTCACCAGTGCCCAGGGTGTGTGCCAGGCTGCAGGATCACAAGGTTATCTGTCAAGCAGGGTTGTCTGAGTTGCATGTTGGTCTGTGACTATGGTTTGCATTTGGAGGTGGGGATTTCCTTTATAGCTCTCTGGGAAATTTATAAAACACCTTTTAAGTAACTACATTTGATATATCATTTTGAGCATATCATATTTTATTATATAACTCAAAATTATTGAAATTTAATAGCGGTCTAAGGAAGTATTAAAGTATCAAATATAGTGGTGAAAAATGTATATTACTGATATTATGTGCATTACTAATCTATACATACTTATAATGTAGTATCAAAAACACATTTTGGTTTAATGTTGCTTTACCCAAAGAGTGATGTTATTTGAAAGAATTTCAATATAATGAAATAAATATGGATTTATTAAACAACCATTACATAAATAATCATTTGAAAAGCAAACTCCATTTATCTTTTATTAAATTGGCACTCAAAAGACCTGCACAGTCTCACAAGCAACAGCCAGAGGCCTGCCCTGATACCATTGGTAAGTATTCACAGATCCTAGGGAGAATTGGTGTGGACCACAGCAAAGTGGCTAAAGGCAGATTCAACCAGGGCCCCACCCTGACCTCAGCCAGTTGGGCCCACAGGACTGAACCAAAGACCTGCCTAGGAAAAGAGCTGCACAGGCACAAAAGCAACAGCTAAAGGCCCATCCCGATACCATTGGTAAGTGCATGCAGACCCTAGTCAGAGCCCACCCAGACACCAGCAATGGGGCTGCACAGCCCCCAGCCAAAGCTCCTCCCAGATAACAGCTACATAGGGGGGCAGGCCCTAGCCAGAAGCATGCCTAGATACCATCACAAGTGTACACAGACACCAGCCAGAATCCTCTCTGGATAATAGGACACCACAGGGATCCAGAAGGCCACCACACTCAACTCAGGAATTAGTGCAGTGATAAGCAGGGGAGAAAAGGCCACTCCATAGTTTGCTGAGAATTAAAGACCACTGGGTAAGCAAAAAGTTTCCTCAACAAAGGAATAGCAGTCTGCATCTGTTGAAATGAGAAGACACATAAACAAGTCTCAAAACCAGACTTCCAGATCACCTAAGGCAACCCCAAAGGGAAAGCAGATGGAACAGTCTGATACTCAGCCACCTGGCCTCCCTGAACTGGCAATGAAAGAGGGTCTGAAAAAAATGAAATCAGAAGTAATTTGGCAGATAACAACAGAAATTGTGCCCATAGTGCAAGACACGATTAATAAATTTAGAGCAGACAAGGATAAAAAAATAGAGGAGCTGAGGAACATGATGCAATCCCTAAATAGGAAACCAATGGAATCCAAAAAACAGATGCAAACAGATTTTCAGGAGATTAAAAACTCCATTGAAAGTTTACACAGCAGAATGAGCAATTGTAAGGACAGAATTTCAGATATAGAAGACAGGATTGAAGTTAGTAACTAGGTAAAGAAAAATTTCTTAAAAATAATAAGATCCCATGTGAAATCAATCCTGCAGCTACTAGATGATGCAAAGAATAACATAAGACTGATTGGAGTCAATGAAGAAATAGGAGAGTGAAAACGATATTAAAAGAATGTTTACAGAAGTAATATCAGAAAATTTCCCAGGGAGGGAAAAAGAACTTGACATACAGAGAAATGAGGCATATAGGACTCCAACTAGCCATGATTAAAAAAATATATCTACACCTTGGCATACAATAGTTAAGGTTTCAGCAACCCAACAGAAGAAAAAAATCCTAAGGCAGTTAGAGAAAGGGAACAAATCACATACAAAGGAAAGCCCATCAGCATCACAGCAGAATTCTCAACACAAACCCTCAAGGCTAGAAGAGCCTGGACAATATATTTCAAGCTCTAAAGGAAAACAACCTCCAACCCAGACTGTTGTACCCTAAAAACTATCTTTAAAAATTGATGGAGAAATATAATACTTTCATAACAAAGAGCACCTGAGGAACTTCATGAATACTAAACCACCACTCCAAAAATTTTTAAACAATATACTAGGAAGAGATAATTAGGATAACAAACCCAGGAAGCCCAGCAGGATTAATCCACCTGCATGGCAAAAAATTAAATGCAAAGGGGTAGAATCCAACAAGAAGAAAATATCATGACAAGAATAGGTCAATGCATATCAGTTATAATCATCAATGTTAATGCTCTCAATTCACCAATCAAAGGAAATAGACTAGAAGAATGGGTCAAGAAACAAGATCCAACAATATGTTGCATACAATAAACACACTTAATTCAAAAAGAAACTCAGACTGAAAGTTAAAGTGTGCAAAACAATTCTTCATGTGACAGGAACCTCCAAAAAAGCAGGAGTAGCTATCCTCTTTGTAGATCAAATTAATTTCAAACCAACACTGATTAACAAGGACATTATATTCTTGTAAAGGGAAAAATCCAAGAGAAAGAAATGATAATCATAAATATATATGCACCAAATAGTAGTCCAACTATAGTTGCACTACATAAAACAAATACTAAGAGACATGTAAAATCATATAAGCACTAATAAAATAGTAGTGGGGGACCTCAATACCCCACTGTCACAAATAGTTGGATCCAGTAGGCAGAAAATAAACAATGAAAAACTAGAACTCAATCAAACTATTGAACAAATGAACTTAACATGTTTACACAGTGTTCCACACCACAAAATCAGGATACTCATTCTTTTCAGCTGCACGCGGGTCATTCTCTAAAATAGACCACATACCTGCTCATAGAACATGTTTAAGTAAGTGGAAAGTAATTGGCATTATCCCCTGTATATAATCAGACCATAGTGCAATGAAATTGAAGATCAATAGCAAAAGAAACCACAAGAATTTAATAAATAAATAGAAATTGAATAGCACACTTCTGAATAAACAATGGGTCACAGAGGAAATTAAAGAAGAAATCACAGTTTCTACAATTAAACGACAATGTCAATACAACATATAGGAATCCATTGGACAGAATAAAAGCAGTCTTATGAGAAAAATGCATAGCAGTGAACACTCATATTAGGAAAACAATCTGCTGCTGAATCTCAAGCTTTTAGACAAAGAAGAGCAGGACAAATCCAAATCTAATACAAGGGAGGAAATTATAAAGATCAGAGCAAAAATCAGTGCAATGGAGAGTAAGAGAATGATACCAAAAAATCAATGAAACAAAGACTTGGTTCTTCAAAAGGATAAAATTGACAAACTGTTAGCCAAACTTATCAAAAAAAGGAAAGAAAAGGCCCAAATCTATTCAGTTAGGAATGAAAAAGGTGAAATTACAATGGACCCAGAAGAAATCCAAAGGATTATCAATACATACTTCAAAAAAGCCAGTAAGATGAGTCTGTGGATTTAGCTCAGTGGTTTCACAGCCTGCTGCGCAAGCACAAGGACCTGAGTTTGATCCTTGGTACCCCAAAAAGAAAAGGCCAGTAACATGGAAAGTACAGAAGAAACACAGATTTCTAGATACATGTGAATTATCAAATTTGAATGAAGACCTAAAAATTCTAAACAACCCAATATAAATCAGTGAAATTGAAAAATGTAATTAAAAACTTACCAACAAACAAAACCCTAAGTCCTGATGGCTTCACTGATGAATACTACAAGACAATTAGAGGGGAACTATTGCCACTAATGTTTAAACTCTTCAACGAAATTGAAAGGGAAGAAATACTCCCAAATTCTTTCCTGGAAGCAAATATCACCTTGCTCCCAAAAGTAGAGAAAGACCCAAATGAAAAAAAAGAACTATAGGCCAAACTCACTAATGAACATAGATGCAAAAATCCTTAATAAGGTACTGGCAAACAGAAAGCAGAAGATTATCAAGAATATCATACACCCTGACTAAGTGGGAATCGTCCCATGGATGCAGGGCTGGTTCAACAAACACAAATCAATATTAAGATATCCAAGGACAAAAACCGTATGATCATCTCAATAGATCCAGAATAAGTGTATGACAAAATCCAACATGGATTCATGATAAAACCCTACAATAAATTAGAATAGACAATCTCTACATCAAAATGATAAAAAGCCATTTATGAAAAACCAACAGCCAATATCCTATTAAATGGTCAAAAACTGAAATCCTTCACACTAAAATCAGGAACAAGACAAGGATGTCCACTATCACCACTCCTGTTCAAGATAGTTTTGGAAACAATAGCCACAGCAATTAGACAAGAGAAAGAAATAAAATGAATAAAGATAGGAAACAAACAAGTTGAATTGTCATTATCTGCACAGGATTGATACTCTAAATAGAAGACCCCAAGAACACCACCAAAATTCTTCTAGACTGCATAACCAAATTCAGTAGAGTAGCTGGATATAAGATCAATGCACAAAAATCAATAGCTTTCCTGCACATGAACAACAGACTCACTTAAGAGGAACTACAGAAAAAACTCCCTTCACAATAGCTTCCAAAAAAAGGAAATACCTCAGAAGTAACCTAATTAAAGAAATCAAAGACATCTACTCTGAAAACTATAGCACTCTGAAAAGAGAGATCATCAAAGAGGATATCAAAAAATGGAAAGATATCCCTTGTTTCTGCATAGTCAGAACCAATATAGTGAAAATGGCCATACTTCCAAAACTGCTATATAGGTTTAATGCAATCCCAATTGAAATTCCAGCAGGATACTTGACATACCTTGAGAAAAAAATTCAAATATTTGTTTGGAAAAAGAAGAGACCTAGGATAGCAAAAGTAATTTTAGGCAACAACACAAGTTAGGGGATATAACAATCCCCAACTTGAAATTATACTACAAAGCTACTGTGGTAAAAACAGCATTGTACTGGCAAAGGAACAGACCCAAAAAATCAGTGGAATAGATTAGAAGATGCAGAAACAACTCCAGACACACTCAGCCACCTCATTTTTGACAAAGGAGCCAAAATTCTCACTGGAGGAAAGTTAGCCTCTTTAATAAATGGTGCTGGAAAAACTGGATTTCAACCTGTCAAACATTAAAACAAGATCTATACCTCTCACCATGTACTAAACTAAAATCAAAATGGGTTAAAGACATAAATATTTTTAAAAATCACTAAACTGTCCAGAAGAGAGGTTATGTAGAACTCTTGAAGACATTGGCATAGGAAAAGATTTCATGAACAAAACCTCAGTTGCATGTGAACTAGAGCAAACAATCAACAAGTGGCATCTCTTCTTATTAAAAAGCTTCTCCACAGCCACCAACAAAGTGAAGAGTCAACCCACAATGTGGGAAAAAATTCTTACCAGCTGTTCCTCACACAAAGTTTGACTATCTAGAATATATAAAGAACTTTAAAAAAAATTAGACCTCCCAAATTTAAAGACCCAATCCAAAAATGGCCATCTGAAATGAACAGATATTTCTCAAAGAAGTAGAAATAGCAAATAAACATATGAAAAAAATGTTCAACATTACTGGTCATTGGACAGATGCAAATGAAAACTACACTGAGATTCCAACTCACCCCAGAAAGGATGACTGCTATCATGAAATCAACCAATAACAAATGCTGGGGCAGGGAGGACCCCTTCTCCACTGTTGGTGGGAATGTAGATTGGTGCAACCACTGTGGAAATCAGTATGGAGATACCTCAAAGAACTAGGATGGGCGGTCCCATTTGACCCAGCTATTCCCCTATTGGGTATCTTTCCAAAAGAATTAAAAGAACCATACCACAGCAATATATGGGCACCCATGTTCATAATGACACAGTTTGTAATACCTGAAACTTGGAAACAGCCCAATTACCCATCAACTGGAGACTGGATAAAGAAACTGTGTGTGTGTGTGTGTGTGTTTTTTTTTTTTTACAATAGAGTACTACTCAGCTCTAAAGAATGAGAAATTAGAGACACTTATAGCTAAATGGATGCACATTGAGGTGATACTCAAGTGTAATAAATACAACACACATGTGTAAATACTATAAATACTCTGATGTGAATAACTGAATGTGTAAATAAGGATCAAAAGGCATAATAGATAATGTGAAATAGGAAGAAAAGGGGCACAGAGGAAGGGGAAGTGAAAGGGGTAGGGGAAAGGACAGAAGGGAATGGAATTAATATGAGAAAATGAAAAAATGGAAACAAAGTATTTGTAAATAGGGAAGGGTGGAGGGGTTGAAGGGAGAGCAGTGGAATAGGGAAAAATAATAAGATATATCATGTAAAGGTACAAATTCCCAATGATGAGTGTCATCACATCATAAACTGAAAATGTAGCAATAAAATTAAAATAAATAAGTAAATTTATAAATTGGCACTGATAATTTCAGAGAGAATTAATCATAGAATTATTATTTAGCTTGTTTATACTATTAGTGGATTTTTAAATGAATTTTTAGCGAACAATCCTAATTTTATTTAAATCCTTAGCTAAAGTATATATCTATATATCAAACAAAAGTATTTTACCATTTAGACATGTACTTATATACCATTATATAATCTGTGTTTTATATAATATGCATGTACACATGGACACACATATACATATATTTCTAATAGTCTCTTCATTCTGATAATTTTAAAATATTATGGAAATGAATAATACCCAAATTTGTCATTTTATTTTATTTTTGAACTTGGAAAGAATATTTAAAGGGATCTATAGTATGCTATAGGAATGTATAAATATGTCACAATTAAACCTATTATGGTGCAAAATTCATGTGTGCCATTAAAAATATAATAAGTTTTCAAAATAAAGGCAACATGCAGATTTCAGTTTAACTCATACCTTCAAATTGAGGTAATTCTATAATGAGAGAATGTAATACCATTGAATACATCCAACTGTAAATAGGATATAAGTGGCAAATCAAAAACCAGTATTTTATAGTTAACTCTTGAAAGCTTTTGAAAGCAGATAGCTGATAACTTCATTTTCAAGACCAGCAGATGTTCTCACAAATTACCTCAAGCAATTTGCAGTAAAGAGGTGCAATACTGCTTCAGATTAAATATGAGTATATGGATGAAGCACTTTCTATAAAAGTAAATCAAAGGTAATTCCATGTATGTCTTTTTTTGGTACTTACTCATTGCTGTATAATTATTGTCTTTGGCTACAAGAAAATGTTTAAATTACATATTTTAATTCAAGGTTGATTTTCTGATGTTTAAGTTGCCCAAACAATTAAAATTAAAATTTTATTTTTTAATTAGAAAATCAATGTCTGCAAAAGAGATTTTGAGATAATACAATGATTCATAGCAATTGTTTATTGCTTTGCTTTCTATGTACAATCTAGATTATTGTGCATCCTTAAATGAATAAACTAGTCTAATGAAACATCATATAAATTAATCAGTTGACATTATTGCTTTTGGCATTTTTAAAGCACTTAATCTTTTGCAGAATATCTATATATTTTGTACAGAGGCCTAGTTTTTAATAAATCTTACATTTAATTTATAGTAAATTTCACATTCTAAAATCTTTTCAATTAACACATTTAGACTACACTAATTTATATTTTTATTGAAAAATACAATAATCTTAGCTTATTGTAATTTTTATTTTATATATTTAAAAATCATTATTTTGATTTCTTTGGTAATAACACTTAGCTTAAATCATAAATGCATTATAACTCTGCAAAATATTTTTCTTTCTAATTAATTGTCCATCTTTTTTCTACTTTTAATATATTTAATTTGTAAACATTTTTGCTAAAAACAGAGATCCAAAAATGCACATTAGGTTAGGCCTATGAAGGATGAGAATAATGGATATCATTTCTTCCATATCCATATCTTCTCCCACTAGAAGGTCTTCAGGGAGAATTTCCTATGATAACAAAGTCTTCTCAAATACTTATTGAAGTACTTGATAAAAGCTCTTGCATAGTTAGCTTCTTAAAAATATATATTGGTAGGAGGGGTATACTTAAAGTTACAATAAAATCTGCATAATAAATGCCTAAAAGTATAGCATATTAAATTATTATTGTCAACTATTCTTTGCTATCCATAATGTGTTATACTTTATACAATTAGCAATTGATTTGTTTATATCTGCATCAACACAAACATTTTCAATGAATTGTACTCCAATATTACAACTATTTCTACTAAGAAATAGGAATTTTTCAATTCCATCATAAAATTATGATTCATCAAATATACAGTGAAACATTGGTCAAAACCTCAGACATGCAGTGTTTAACTAAATTTCTTGGATTAAAATTTTTACTTCTAATATACTCACTTCTGCTGTGATAATTTTGAACTAAGAAAATTTGATTAAAGAATATCAGTGAATTGATTAGACATGTGTTTTACATGATTTTTGACATGAAAAAAGTACAAATTAATTATATTTATTGTAAATTAGAACTTAATAATACAACTTAATTTTTTTGCTTTCTTTTTTTTTTTTTGGTACTGGGGGTCGAACTCAGGATGTTGCGCTTGTGAGGCAGGCAGCAGAACCACAGAGCTAAATCCCCGGCCCAACTAAAATTTAAACTTATTGTCTTCTTGTGGCCTCATGCATGTCCTATAATTTTTATAAGGTTTAATATTGGCAAAAAAATTGATCATTATGTTACAAGGAAGAAATGTAACTATAGGATGAATCTTTGCATTTTACTTACTCATTTTCTTGAAAGGTAACCAGTGTTTGCTTTTGTTGAGATAAAATAATTTTCATCAAAATATGTCATTTACTAAAATTAAAAACAACCTAAATTTGAAATATTTTCTAGTAAGATTGTAAAAATATTTTCCTACAAAATGTTTTAGTTCACTATGAGATAGAAGTTATACAGCTACCTTTGATGTAAATCTCTATTACACAGTTATGAAAGAAAAAGGCAAAGAAAGAAAAGTGCCACTGTGCTTTAGAGTTATTGTTTGCAGATGATATAACTAAGATTCAATAAACTTGACAGCCTCAGTTTTAATTGTTTAGTTTTTACTTAACTAATTTCATTTTGTTTATTTTTTATTTGCTAAGAATATGGATGAGATAAGACAAGATCCCACCTGAGAAGACAAAGTGCCCCAGGAGCATATCATATTATAAAATAGATGAGAAAAGATACTGTTTGAAAAAATAATAGAATACAAATAGATGTATTGTCAAGCAGATAACCAAAGTTCCACAAAGAATGAAGGGAAAAATATATATGATAGTGATAAAATACATTTTCCATAGTTGAAAAACAATTTTGAGTAAAATATCAAAGAAAAAAAGAATTAAGGAGAAATTTTTATGCAAGAACATCCAAATTAAGTATAAAATGACAAAATTAGCACCCCAAAACAATCAAACATACAAGTAAATCACATTCAGATGTTAATGTGTATTTCAATAGCATTGATGTATGTAATATTGCATTCAGTGGCATTTTAAAATAAATAAGTGAAAAGAATTTTGAAAATATTTTACCCGATAAAATTTGTCACACAGGGGCTGGGGATTTGGCTCAGTGGCACCGCACTTGCCTTGCAAGCCCAAGGTCCTGAGTTCGATCCCTGGTACAAAAAAAAAAGTGTCTCATAATGAAGACATTAACTGTGGGAGAAACATATTTAAAAGTACTTCAAGAGATTTATAAAGACAACATTTGTCACAAAATAAAGATTAGTAAAAGCTAACCATTTTATTACTGAAAAGAAAATATACTATGGATATACATTAATCAGTCTAAGAAAGGATGTTTTACTATTCTCCAGTCTTGTAGAAAATCTTCCCCTTTGTCATTCACTTCTTGAGGCCAGAAAGGGTTATGGCATTATAATCATAGAAAGATAATAAACAAAATATTGTTTATTCATTCACAGGGATGAAAGATTTAAATAAAATATTAAATAGAATAACCAATCATGCAAATTAAATGCAATACACCAAATCAGATTATATCTGGTATACAAGTTTCAAATTATTTGAAATAAATCATGAATAAAATTAATATCATCGATTCAATCAGGAATAAATATGATTCCTTAATAGATGGTGTGGTTTAGATCTACAATAGTCCCCCAAATATTCCTATGTCTGAGAAATAATTGGATTATGAGGCATAATACAATGCTTAGTAGTGGATTCACCCATTGCTGCATTCACCACTGAACATGCTGTTAGAACGTGGGGCTTGCTTGTTCAGAATGTGGAGCTTGGTTGAGGTCATGACCTGAAACCTGAAATATCTGTCTCCCCTTTTCAATTTTTCTCTGTATTCTTTCTTACTGCAATCCAATGAGTAGCTGCCATCCACCCAAAATTTTTAACAATCCTTTTTCTACCTTGGAGCCAGCCATGCATAGAATGAAACCATGAGTGAAAGTGAACCTCTCTTCCTTTAAATTATGGGTGTCAAGTATCTTGTCACAGCAGAAAGTGACTAAGACAGAAGTTGGTACTAAGAGTGGGGTTATTGCTGTGACTGTATCTGTATCTGACTGTGTGTTTTAGAAAACCCTAGAACTGATTAATGAGAAGAGTTTGGAAAGATTTAAAGATGTCAAATTAAAGAGCACTAGAATACTGAGCTTGATGCAGGAGTCTGGTCAGACTTCAGAAGACCAGAATGCTAATAATGTGCAGACAGTAAAAGCTAGGCTCTAGAGCACACAGTTAAGAAAAGGAAGCCATAGGCTGTTTGACTTAAGGAAATGTGTTTTGCTCTGTCGTTTTTTTAACTAATTATATTGGTACATTTAAGGTATACAATATAATGACATTGATCATTGGAAATTTGCACCTTTACATAATCTCTCTTGGATCTTATTTTTTTCCCTTCCCCTGCCCTACCTTCAACCCCTCCATTCCTCTGTATTAACAAAGACTTTGTTTTTATTTTTTCTTTTTCTCATATTAATTCCATTGCCTTCTTTCTTTCCCCCTACACCTCCCACTTCCCCCTCCTCTTTGCCCCTTTTCTTCCTATTTCACATTATCTATTATACCTTTTAGTGCTTATTTACACTTTTAGTTTCTCACACTAGGGAAACTATTCAGTATTTACACTTGTCCTATTTATTTCACTTAAGAGTATCACCTCAATGTGCATCCATTTAGCTATAAATTTCTCTAATTTCTTGCTCTTTATTGCTGAGTAATACTCCATTTTATAAAAAAAAAAACAAACACAAATTTTCTTTATTCAGTCTCCAGTTGATGGGCAATGGGGTTGTTTCCAAGTTTTACCTATCACAAATTGTGGTGCTATAAACATGGGTGTACACATATCACTATGGTATGATTCTTTTAATTCTTTGCGGAAGATACCCAATAGCAGAATAGCTGGGTCAAATGGGACTTCCAGTCCTAGTTCTTTGAGGTATCTCCATACTGATTTCCACAGTGGCTGCACCTGTTTACACTCCCACCAGCAGTGGAGTAGGATTCTTTTTTCCCCACAGCCCCTCCAACATTTGTTATTGGTTGATTTTTTGAAGGCAGCCATTCTTTCTGGGGTGAGGTGAAATCTTAGTGTTGTTTTCATTTGCATCTCTTGAATGACCAATTATGTTGAGCATTTTTTCATGTGTTTCTTTGCTATTTCTACTTCTTTGTCTGAGAAATGTCTGCTCATTTCAGATGCCCACTTTTGGACTGAGTCTTTAAATTTGGAAGGTCTGATTTTTTAAAGTTCTTTATATATTCTTGATAGTAGACTTTTGTCTGAGGGACAGCTGGGGAAAATTTTTCCCACATTGTGGGTTTTCTCGTCACACTTTTGGACTAACTGCAATTTGCCCACATTCTGAGATTTTGTAGGAGACTGAGTTTAAGGACAGTGGATTTCATAGCAGTGGCCAGTGGAATTCATAGCAGGCCAATGTTCAGACTGTGACATTGACAATGCTGACTGTTTTTAGATAGATCTACAATGAAAACCAGGGGTAAAAAGCTCAAATGACACATTTAAAAGTTTATCAGAAAGAAAAGGCCTACAAAATTAGAGTAAAAGTAGACAAGATCGCCAATAAACAGCATTAAAATGAGCCAAGTACTTTGGTCAGGACAATAAGGAAGATGGCTTAAAGACATATCAAAAATTTGCAATATCTCCACCTCACACTCCAAGTGGGCCAAACTATAAAGCTCTCATTTGCAAAGAGACCCCTGGGTTCCAAGTTGTAGAAGGGCTGGCTAGTGAATTGGTTCCATCAAGGCATTCAGAGGTCTTGATACCCATGATCCAAGAGTGTCTGCATACTGCTCAAGCTAGCAACATACTGGCATCATGCATGCGGCATTAATTTCACAAACATTCAGAATATGAGTTATGGGGGTGATGGAGACTTTTGCACAGATTTCAGTGGGAGGCCTAGAATGCCAGGCTACATGCCACTGAAAGGACAGTGCACAGAGCAGAGAGTAAAAACAAAAGCACATTGGAGATACCAGGATGTTAGAAAGGAGAGAAAAGTGAAACTTCTGGTAAAGAAAACTGCAGACAGTGAGTGGAAGCAACCAAAGATAGAGGCCTTCAGAGCTGTGACCAGCAATATATACAAGGAGTGCTGCCTAATGCCTTTAGTTTTCACATTTGGCTAAGCTCTCTCTGGATGTTTTACATGAAACTACAGAATGTAGTGTTGGTCCTGCTGGATTTTGTTGTTTTAGTTCCATTCTTTTCTATTTACCTATTTCTCCCTTTCGGAAGGAAAATGTTTAACCTGTGCCATTGTATGTTTGAAGTATTTAAATTTCTTGATGTTTTTAATAGGGGTTCACAACTAAGAGTTTGTTATGAGTTTCAGAGGACACATTAGAGTTGGATTTTTCAGCAATGCTAAAAATATTAAAATTTTGAAGTCTGTTAGTGATAGGCTGAATGTGTTTCCCATGAGATGGACATGAGGCTTTTGGTGACCAGAGGTAGAATGTTATGTTAAATCTAAAATGTCCCTCAAAATTCTCATGTGTGTGGAAGGTGATTGGTTCACAATGATTCTATATTGATTATAAGATTCATGCACTGATGAGTTTAGTAGCTGAATGTGCTGTTAGGATATGCAGTCTGGTTGGAAGTAGGTCACAGGAATGTGGACCAAGAAGGGTATATCTCTCTTGCCAGCTCATCTCGTCTCTTGGCTTCCTGGCTGCCCTAGGACGAACAATGTTTTTTCCCCCATTCTCCTCTACCGTGCCACTTCTGACTATGAGCTAGCTGGCCATGAGCTGACTTGGTGGGTAAAATAAACCTCTCTCCTTTAAGGTGTAAGTGTCATATACTTGGCCCTGCAATGAGAAAGTGATTGAGACAATATTTAAAACCAAGGAGTTAAACCAACTAAATATCTCTGCAAAGACTTTTGGCAAATTAAGATTAGAAAGTTAAGCAAATAAGATACAATATAGATGAATTATTTTTCTAGAAGGACTGGCTTCTATGTCATCAGCAATGATAGAAAATTTCCTCAAACCTAATTCTATTTATTAATGCAATGAAGTTCCTTGACAGTTTTATTTTTGAAAATAGAAGAAAATGTACTCATACAAAACTTAAGTATTATTGAGGTACCTTTTTTGGCAGGTGGTTATAAAATATGTACAAGGGTCATTCACATTTGTGTATATCATTACCAAAGTGACTTGAGAAAATAATTAAGTGTTGATTTGTATTTAGAATTATTGATGATCAGTAACCTGATGGATCCAAAAAAACCTGACTTGTGGAATTTCAAGACTTCCTTTGGTCTACATTATTTCTCTTGGAAGGAGATATCATATAATAAGAGTGTTTCAACATTCTGAAAAAATTGTTTTATGGAAGTCAATAATTTAATCATCTTAAGAACTTTTTTCAAGGATATTGAGGAAATTTAATAGTAACCAACCACTTCATCTTTACTAATAAGCTAACAAGCAAAGTTTTTGCACTAGCAAGGGTGAGAAAGACTGATTTATATATGGATATGTTTATGCTTGCAAATGGCAAGTAAAATATTCTTAATACATTGTCTATATTATAACATATTCAGTTCTATAAAAATAGCTCCAGGAAAGGACAGATAGATTCATGTCACATCATTTCCTTTTAGATAACTTCCCCCTCTAAAAAGGAGGAAAGGTTTTTATCTGATCCTAGGAGGCGATTGTAATTTTAACCATATCCTTTATGTGTCTAAAAGTGAAAATAATTTGAAGAACAATTCAATTTTTCTGGTATTTCGATCAATATAAACAACTAAACAACTCACAGGGATAATTTTTTCTCATATCTTTTCATGACAGATCCTGTATAAAAACGATTTTATATAAGCCACCATGTGCATTATATTGTTATTTAGTCTGATTAGTGCTGCTGGAGCAGAATACTACAAAATGGGCAGTTTGTTTAAAAAAACTAAACAGGGATTTATTGTCTGACATTTCTAGTGATGAGAAACCCAAGATTAAATTCCTTTCACTCAACAAAGTCTTTCTGTCTAAATGTAGCAGAAGGAGAAAGTACAAGACATTGCAAGAGGAGAACAAATGTTCTCTTTTATACCAGCACCAGTTGCAGTCAGGAATGGTCTAATCATCTTGTAAAGATAACATCATCTTCCTTAATAGCATTACAATGGCAATTAAATTTCAACATAAGTTTTGAAAAGGTCAGCATTTGAACCAAGGCATCTTTCCCATGGGCCTCCAAACTCACTTTCTTTTCATATACAAAATACATTATCCATTGCAATATCATTGAAAGTCTTAACTCAGACTTGCATTATCTCAAATTCTAAAGTCTACAGGCTCATCTATAACAAATATGCCTGAGTCTGAGGGCACAATTTATTCTGAAGCAAATTCTCTCCAACTGTGAGCCTGTGAAATCAAAACAAGTTACATGTCCAAATATAATGATGGGGCTGGCATAGGATAGATATTCTCATTCCAAAAGGGTTTGGAAACAAGCAAGGAAAGAAAGGTTAAATGGTCCAACTTAATCTAAAATCCTACAGAGAAATCAATATCGAAGCACAAAACTGGAGAAAAAATTTGTTTGACCTCATGTCCCACCATATGGACACACTTAAAGTCAGGCTTCCAATAGCTCAGGTAGCTCTGTCCCCATCATGACTTTATTAAGCTTATTGCACGTGACAGCTGTCGTTGCTTGGGCTCTTATGTCTGCAGCTCTCTTAGACTTCCATCACAAGACTATTTTGCAAATCAAACTGGTGATCCCAGTCTAATTCCACTAAGACTGGTGGGGAATCTTTGCAACAGCTCTGATTCAGTATTTTTCCCCATCTTGGCCCAGGTGAAGGCTTTTTGTGGTGGTTTTGCCCACTGTACATTTTTGTCTGGGGCCCCAGGCTGTTTGAATGCTTTAACATCTAGATGGAGGAAAGCTTATTCTTAACAGCTCTTGAATTCTACATACTTCCAATTTAATACTATATAGATCCCACCGAGCTTTGTCACTTACCCCTCCCATAGTGTTGGATTGAGCCATACTTGTGCCAGCTTAAACCACAGCTAGGGTAACTATGGAGTGTCTTGCTAGAATATGGGGAACAGAGACTTGAGATAGCACTGTACAGTAGTCCCAAGCTCCTTTATTCTAGTCTCATTTTGATAAATGTCCTTCCTGTAGTCCTTGAGACTCTGGACTTGAGATAGAAGAAAGACCTCCAGTAATATTATACAAAGTGGTACTGGGGTCATTCTTCCATTGTCTTTGTCAATACACCCTGACATCCTTCATACCAATTTTGTGAAACAGTTGTTTAGCTCTGAACATGAACCTTAGCATGGGTAAGGGGTTAAGGATTTGGCTTTGATCCCAAAAATGAAAATGAAAGAGTTACTTTAGTTACTTTCCCATACCATTATTTGTTGCCCCCAAAATACTTTTATTCCCTATAAAATGACCAGATTGAGAAGCTTTCAAATCTCTAAATTGTTTCCTTTTAATTATAATTTCCAGTTTTGAATCATTTTTTCTCACATTTACTATATGCAGTTAAGAGAAGCTATGTGATATTCTAAATGTTATGTTTAATTATCTCTTCTGAGGCACACCCTAATTTATCACTTTTAAATATAGCATTCTACAAAGCTCTTTTGTATAAACACAATTAAGTCAAATTCTTTATCACTCTATCACAAGGGTGACTTTTATTCTAATATCTAATATCATATTCCTCATTTTCATCTAAGACATCATCAAAACTTCTTTTATGATCTATATTTTTTCTGACTTTCTGATCATAGATTACTAATGTCTTAGAATTTTCATGCTTTCCCTAAGCATGCTTTCTAAGCCTCCACTGGAATCACACATAATATTCCATTTATGACAATCTAGGTTTTGCTCATCTGATTCCAGACTCTACTGTTAATTCCAAAGATGCTTCTGCATTTTTAGGTGTCTATTACAGAAATTACTCTACTCAGAACAAATTTTCTTTCTTAGGTTGTGTTATATTATTATAACAGAATAGTACAGACTTGGTGACATGTAATGAAGGGAAAACTATTGACTCAATTTTCTGAATGGTGCAAAGATGAAGATCAAGGGACAGAATCTGGCACGAACCTCCTGGCTGCATCATATCATGGTGGGATGAAAAATAAACAAACACATTTTAGTGTATTTATGTGAATAATCTTATCATTAAAAAATGGAACACATTATTAATACAGGCAGCAACATGGATCAATCACAAAGGCATAATGAGTAAAAATGTCAGACACACTAGAAATCCATATTGAATGAATATTTAACAAGAGATTATTTTCCATTGGAGTGTTAATGGAAAAGAGCGTGTGGTAACATTTTTCAGATTACAAAATTCTTCTAAATCTTCTTTGAGATATTGGAAATATGGCTTTGTGAAACTGACCAACCTCATCAACAGCAGCCAATCAGTAAAATGACTGAGTATATGACAGACCACTTATCAAAAGATTTTTATGAAGAGAAGACATATAAATGATCAAAAAGTATATTAAAAGTGCTCAATATCATTAGTCATCATTAAATTATAAATCAAACCCATAAAATGATTTCATATGAAAAACAAAGGAAAAAGGCTGTCAATGATGCTGAGCAAGGAGATCTTATTCTCTGCTGGTGAGAATATAAATTACGGAAAAAGTTGTAGAGATTCTTTAACTGAATAAAAGTACCACCATATAGTCCAGTAATCTCACTATGGATATATATCCAAACAAAATAAAATCCATATCTAAGAAATACATCTGATTCCTCATGTTTATTGAGGTACTATTCACAATAGTCAATATATAGAATCAACAAAAGTGTTCACGAATGCGTGAATAGATGAGGTAAATATGGCATGTATGCCCAATAGAACATTATTCATCCATTAAAACATTAAAATCCTGTCAATTTACAGGTCATTATGTGAAGTGAAATTACACAAACACACCAAGATAAATATCTTGTACTGTATGTTTTCACTCACTTATGAAAACTAATAATCCAATCTCATAGAAGAGTGGAATAGTATAATGGGTGCTAGAGATTGGGAAAGGCTGAAGAGACGATGACAGAATGAAATTTGATAAAGCATACCAAAACACATTAGGTATAATTTCTATAGCACTGTAGGGCAGATATTGGTTACAAAAATGTATAATATATTTCAAAATAATTAGAAGTCTACAAAATTTTCCAACATATACAAATCATGAGCTTTGGGGCTGAAAGTACTATTCCTGATTTATCATTACATATTCTATAAACGTACCAAATTATTGTACTGTAACCAATAAAGATGTACATATATTTCAATAAAAATGAATGACTTCAGAACTATATACTTTGTTCTAAGAAAATTATAACTTTGTTGGCTTTTCATTACTGGGACAAAATACCTTAGATCCTGAGATAGTCAATGAATAATGAGGAAAAGTATATTTTTTCTCTTGGTTTCAAAGATTTTGGTTCTGATTGCTTGGAGCCATTTCCTTTTGGCCAGTGGCAATGCAGTGCATCATGGAAGACACGCATGTTTGAGGAAGCATCACATCTCATGGTGGCTTGAAAACAAAGAGAAATAAGTTAGGTCATGTGACAGTTCAGTTGTTTTGTCAATGTGTTCAACTTGAGAGTCACCTAAGAGGTTATTGAAATACACTTCTGGGCAGCATCTGGGTAGATCATGGAGACCTGAAATCTGGTATTCTGGTTGATGCCTGGTTTCTTCCTCTCTGGCACTGTTCTTCTGGTCTTCATCCTGATCACGACAAACTGAGCAGCTTAGCTTCACCATCCCTGTGCCCTTTCATAATGATGTTTCTCCCTTGGAGTCAGCAAAGCATGAACCAAGCTCCTAAAAAATGCTATCTTCCTTTCTTTAAAATTGCAGGTGTCAGGGATTGTGCCACACTACAGAAAAGCTGACAAATAGAGGCCAGGGTCCCAATACCTTCCTCCAAAGTCTTCCTCTGGTGATCTGGCTTCCTTCCTCTTTGTCTCACCCAGAAGTTCCACCACTTCCCAGTAGCATCATGATCTGGGAACAAAACTTAAATGGGGAGGCTTTGGAAAAACCCTCTCCAAAAAACAGCAGTAAAAATAATTTAATTCATAAATTATATATGTGCTTACAACTTTCACGGAAGAGAATAGCCATACTTACTACTTTAAAAATTTGTAAACCCAAATATGTAGGTTAAGTTTTATTGCTTAGTAAATGTATACCAAATTCTTTCAATTAACAAAACTAATAGGAAGTTGAATGTGGTTTTTTTTTATCATGGTACTTTTGTTTTGATATTGAAAATTGTTTTTATTGTTAATATTCTAAGGTAAGTGGGCTGGGGATTTAGCTCAGTGGTTTCGCTTCCTGCTGAGCAAGTGCAAGGACCCGAGTTTGATCCCCGGTAGTAAAAAAAAAAATATTCTAAAGTGAGTGTGTTCACTGATGAACCTATTGGTTTATCCATGCACAAAAGGTACATGTACATATATTCTTCAAATGAGGATTTGAAACATTTCTGGCTCCTGTCCTATCACATAAAATTGGAATTTTCCTGTAGTTATACAAATGCAATTGCTTATTGAGAGAATTACTTCACCTTTTTATCTTTTAAGGAAATTTTTGAAAAATATTTTTCTATGGTAATCTTTTCAGAAAAAAACTGATGCACTGCTTTCCGAAATCAAGATATTTATAAGATTAATTTCTATATTTTGATTTTTGTTAGTTTCAAGCTATAGGATTTTTTTTCCCCAAAATGTGTTTAAATCAACACTGTATACACCTTCATTCTACTTTTAAATTAAACACATATAAATTTAAAATTATTTATTATAGTGCAAATATATGTTTAATCATATTGCTTTGCCAGTTCATATTGTTTGAATAATAGAAGTTAGAATTACTACTCTCAATGCCCAAAGTATAACGTACAGCTATTATTCTCAATATGCAAAGTTTACCATATCAGGGAATTTTGAGCATGTTATAAAATTCTTTTGTAATATCCAGAAATATAAGATATTTGTTCTCCAAGAAAATATATGATGTTATATATTGAGATATTTTTAGAAAAAACTCATTTAATTAAATATGAGTTTCAGGAGATTGCTTCCTAAATTTAATAATAAAAACTATTTTGTTTTAAAGAAAGGTATTATAAGGTCATCGTTATTAGAACTAAACTCACATATAATTGAAAGACTTGAAACATATGCTAGTAGAAATGAAGACGGAGGAAAAAAATTGAAAAGAGGAAATTGATCGGCATGGCACCTAACAACTTTTTATGAATGTGGATAGAAATGAATTCTCCAAAGAAATCAAATGGAAAGACTTTCACAGAGTTGGATTTTACACTCCCAGGAACTCCTAAGTCTTAATAAATTAATTTCTTATGGTATTATAATACAATGAAGAAACCAGATTGATAAGTATAAGAGGATAAAAATATATTTTTTTACCAACTAGATATTAAAAAATTATCTTAGTTAATCCCAAATAACAAATCAGGCCATACATATGCAAAATATTTTGAAAACATGGTAAGCTTTGCTAAAAAATCAGAGAGAGAAAAGAGAAAGCTAACAGCGGAAAATATGAAGAACTAAACGGCTAAAAATTTGGATATTTGAATTGAAATAATACTAATATAAAGGTGCAAGCATATTTTATTTGAGAAGGACCAAAATGTTATGACAAAGACTAGATTTAAAAGTACATAGAATATAAATTCTCAATATGACAATTATTTTACACAGAATTTACTATTCAATGGATGACAAGCATAAATTTATGAAAAACAATTCGTTAATAAGGGAATAATTTGATTTAAATCAAATTGATCTTGATAGTCACTATACTTTGTCCTTCTTCTATCCTTTCTCCTTCTGCCTTCTTCTATCAACAAAACAAAAGGGTTTGATCATAAACAAAGCATCGTGAAGAAACCAAAAGTATCCCTTTTATAATAGAATATTTTCATACCTGGAAGGAGGAATAATATCTTCAGGCATTTTTTCTCTGAAGTAAAACAAAGAGTAAATTGTGAATGAGTATATGCATCCAGAAAGGCATAAATATTTTTAGAAATACAAGAACTAAGTAAATGAGTTGCTACGTGTCAGTAAACACTATTAGATATTTTCTCAATTTAAAGAGGAAAGTTTAGTTTTAATTTCATAGTCTGAAATGAGCATATAGTAAACCAATTTTTGCAATGGGAAAAATGTGTGCATAAAAGATAGTCCTAAGATTCTTATTTTTAAAAGATAAATCATAAATCTCAAGACCATCTAGAGGAAATAAAATAAAGTTGAATATCATGCATACAAAATAATGAAGATGAAAACTCAAACCTTCTAACCATGAAACAAATTCATAACAATTAAAGTTCTCAATTGAATAAAAATACTGAGATTACAATTTTAAACATCATCTTATTATAGCGTACAAAGATATGCCCAAAGTGTTAAACCAGGTTAATATTTTAATTAAAAATTAAATTTCACAGACAGACACTGGTGTAGGATAAAGTGATTCAAATAATGTTAGGTCAAATCGGAATAAGCAAAATTATATTAAATTTAAAGATACACACAGAACATAATGAAGACAGCTAACATAAAAGAAAATTCAGTTACACAAAAACATGTATGATATCCACATACTAAATATTCATGAAAATGATAAATAAAAGTAAAATTAATATCATTCTACAAATTTCAAGTATCCAAAATTTTATATTTTGACATCAAATAGTATAAAATTTGATAATACTAGTATATCTTATTTACTCTTGGAATTAATATATACTGGTACTATTTCCCTAGTACTCAATATGAAGAAGTACCTAAAATATGAAAGAAATTCTGGAATTTCTTCGTCATACATGTTCATGGAGACCCAAAAATATTAATAGATGCAAAGTTCACAGTAGACAAAAATTAGGAGCAACAAAATATCTAAAAGCAAGAGATATAACATGTACATTGTGTAAACAGAAGGTAGAGTGTGTCTAAGACATGTAATTGAAAACAAATCAGTAGCATTTATAGGTTAAACCTCTAATATGACACCACACATTTTATAGCTATATAAATATAAAATCAGTTTAAATTAATGGAGGGGAGTAATGAAAAATAATTTAGTAATTTCCTCTAGAATTCCATCAAAAAATGAAGCAATTTCTAAGTGTTTTATTTTTTAAGATTGATAGAGTTTGATGTATAACTCTTACTTTTAAAGTTACTCTTAAAGTAACTTTTACTTTACTATATTTGAAATAATTTAGTAAAATTTAATGTAATAAACATTGACTTCTGCTTTTATTGTATCCTTTTAAATTTTTTCAATCAAAATTACTTGTGATTGGGCCGGGGATTTAGCTCAGTGGTGCCGCCCCCTGCCCTGCAAGCACAAGGACCCATTCCTGGTACAAAAAAACCAAAAAAAGTTACTTATGATTGCCTTTATAATTTACTAAAAGTAATTTCAGGATACTTTTTTAACACTTATCATGCCTTTTCTTTGTACTCTGGAGTAAATTTAAAAAAATACAAAAGCCAAGAAAAATTTATATAAGGATTTGATAGATAGCACATCAATTTTTACAAACTTAAAATATTCACTCCACTTAAATTTATAACATTTAAAAATTTTTTAAATACATGATAAATTATAAATTTTTAATTTCTCTAAAAATTGTGACTTAAATTTTTATTTTAAGGTCATTTAAATTAATTTAAATTAAGTTAATTCCTTACAAGCTTCAGGAAATTTTACAGTTTTAATAAGTCACACTTGATTTTCCTTCTTTAAATGGAAATACAATACAGGACACTTCTCAAATTTTTCTAAAAAGAGATTATTTATTGGGGGAAACTGGAAAAATTGAGGCATATTTTCAAAATAGTTTTTGAAATAATATGCTGGGATTCCAGAAAAACAATGCATTTTTGGTTACTTAATGCAAATATTATAGCTTTTCATAAACAAAGTATTAAAGGGAAACTAAATGTAGCAATTATTTATTCCCATTATTGGTTGAATAATCAATAAAACCTCTCACAGATATCAGAGGAAAAAGTATCAGGATATTAGATATTTTTAACAATTACCCTATATCATATTAAATTGAAAACGTACAAATTTGTAACTATAAAATTTTTTTAAATATACATT
The DNA here is from genome assembly GCF_053883595.1 of Heterocephalus glaber. Lineage (NCBI taxonomy): Eukaryota > Metazoa > Chordata > Mammalia > Rodentia > Bathyergidae > Heterocephalus > Heterocephalus glaber. The sequence continues at coordinate 19,752,596 of NW_028258138.1, forward strand.
ATAGAAAATATTCTATTGGATATATAATTATGTAATGCTTTCAAAAACTGATGTAATTTTGAATTAAATGGTAGATTTAATATAATATCTTAAAATAGCATGACATAGAAAAAAATGCATAGTTCGTTTTCTGATAGTATCTGTTTTGATTCATGAATATGTCTCTTTGGTGTTTTTTTTTCCATCCAAGTGAACATCTGTTTTTCTAGGCTTCTTTTTCATTAATAAGGATGTTGAACTTGGAAAGTAATCTCAAAATAAAGTACCAACTGTTCCTAAGTCATGCTGGCCTGTTTTGGAAACCCTCTGGGACATGGATGCATAAGGCTGCTTCTATCCTGCAGACAACAGAAATGTTGACAGATGCTAGTGTTGCTACTTAGCCCTAAAGATTGTACACCTCAAAAGATGCCAAGCTATATTTTCTCAAATGGATTAGGTAGAGAGACAAGAAAAATAGCATGAGTGAACATTCAGCATTTTGTACAAACTGTGTAGAATGTATTGAATACACACATATGTATCATAGGTTGTCTGGTTCTAATATAAAACATTTCAAGGAATATTTTATGTGTTATCTAAACATATAGGTCTTGGTCACTTATTCAATAGATATTGTATTGACCATGATACATGGAAATATATGAAAATAAGAAAAATATACACACCACTCATCTATAATTCTGCTTTAAGGTTGACTTCTTCATCGGATTAAATAGTTAATTAATACTCTTTTAATACATTCAAATATGCAGAATACTGTAATATTGATTATTCGCAAAGCAGGCTGTGAAGAGTTAACCCCACAATTGGCTTGTTTTGAGAAGTGAGTCTGGCCAAAGTCTATGTGCCAAGGTCAGAGTAATTCGCACACAAATTCCATTCCCACAACTAAAACCTTCTGACTAGAAGGACAATGTTCTAATTACAATGATATATTTTGTCTATTTTGTTCCCAATTTGAGAATGGGTGTCTCGTCCTTTATGAGCCTTGCTTACATTCATTTCCATAGGAACCACTCATGGCTTGCCCTTAACCCAATTGGTTGCCAGTAAAAGTCAGTGGCTATGATTGTCCAGTGCCTTTGTTGGTTGCTCCAGTATTGGTGATCCTGGCACACACACACCCCGCCATTTTCTCTCTTAGTTCTGTCTCTTAGTGTTCCCATAGCACACTGGGCAGGTAGAGCCTAGAGATTTACTGCAGGAGTTACTGGCAGAAATAAGGACTATTCTAGCACCCGGAAGGAAGCTCCCCTGCCACCATACCAAGGTCCTAGGGCAGAGAAGGTGAGCCAGTCCCAGCACCCAGAAGGAAGCTCCCCCACCACCATCCCATGCTCCTAGGGCAGAGAAAGGCAGAGAAGCTGAGCCACTCCCAGCACCTGGAAGGAAGCTCCCCTGCTGCCATACCAAGCTTCTAGGTCAGAGAATGTGAGCCAGTCCCAGCACCTGGAAGGAAGCTCCCCTGCCGCCATCCCAAGCTCCTACGGCAGAGGTGAACTGCGTGGGTGCCAGAAGCACCACGGCCCACCCCCCCCCCCAAACCCCCGTGGAAAGGAGAAGACTCCTAAACAAGCCTCAGAAACAGACTCTGGATCACCTACAGCAACCCCAAAGGGAAACAATATGGAACAATCTGATACTCAACTACCTGGACCCTCTGAACTGGCAACAAAAGAGGATCTGGGAAAAATGAAATCAGAAATAATTACTCAGATAACAGCAAAGATTGTGCTCATGGTGCAAGACATGATTAATAAATGTAGAGAGGACACAGATAGAAAAATAGAGGATCTGAGGAACATGATGGAATCCCAACATAGGAAACAAATGGAATCCATAAAACAGATGCAAACAGATTTCTAGGAGATGAAAAACTCCATCGAAAGTCTGCACAGCAGAACGAACCAATGTGAGGACAGAATTTCAGATATAGAAGAAAAGATTGCAATTATTGACCAGGAAAAGAAAAATTGCTTTAAAATTATAAAGGAACATGAGAAATCAATCCAGCAGCCGCTAGATGATGCAAAGAAGAATAACATAAGATTGACTGGAGTCAATGAAGAAACAAGAGAGAGTGTAGATGACATAAAAAAACTGTTCACAGGAGTGATGCCAGAAAACTTCCCAAGGAGAGGAAAAGAACTTGACATACAGATAAATGAGGCATATAGGACTCCAACTAGCCTTGATAAAAAAAAAAAATCCACACATAGGCATATAATAGTTAGGATTCCAGAAATCCAACAGAAAAATAAAATTCTACAAGCAGTGAGAGAAAAGAAACAAATCACATACAAAGGAGAGCTCATCAGAATCACAGCAGACTTCTCAATGCAAACCCTCAAGGCAAGAAGAGCTTGGAGTGATGTATTTCAAGTCCTAAAGGAAAACAGCCTCCAACCCAGATTGATGTACCCTGCAAAACTATCTTTCAAAATTAGTGGAGAAATAAGATACTTTCATGATAAAGAGCACCTCAGGAACTTCATGAATATCAAACCGGCACTCCAAAAAATTTTAGACAATACCCTAGGAAAAGACAATGAGGATCACAACCCCAGGAAACCCAGAAGAATGAATCCATTGGGCATGACAAATTAAATGCAAAGGGGAGGAATCCAACAAAAAGAAAAAGTCATGACAAGGCTTTTAAAGATTTTAACTTCATCTCCCTGATGAGTGTATAATTCAATCGTTATTGTACTGATTAGTATTTTTCTGATTCTAGAGTTGCACACTTTTCCTTGTGCTATACTGGCTATTTATCATCTTCTTATGTCTACTTTTTAACTGGGTTGTCTATTAATGAGCTCTAAGAATTCTTTATATATTCTGGTCATAGGTTATGTGCATTGTAAATATGGTCTGTTTAAGGACTACTTTTCATTTTAATGATGTCATTTAAAGTTCTAAATTTTGATGGAATCTCATTTATCAATTTTTTCTTTTATGCATCATGTCTTTTGTATCCTAGGTAGTTCTTACCTACCCTGTATTCATAAAAATTTTCCCTTATAATTTCTTCCCAAAGTTTTATACTTTTAGGCTTTCATATTTAGATTCATAGATCCCTTCAAGTTATTTTCATGTATGGAAATAAAGGGCTGAGGTTAATTTTTTTATATACAGATACCAGGTGTTCTAATGCTGTTTGCTGAAAACACTATCTCTTCCTCATCTCTTGAATTGAGTTTATATTCTGTAAAATGCTAATGTTAAATAATCTTTCAAAACGCAGTGGACCATGTATGTGTGGTTCTATTTCTAGATTCTCTGATTTATTCAAATGATCTATATGTCTTTCCTTACCCCAACACTGCCTTGATTACTGTAGCTTTAGAAGAAGTCTTAAAATTAGGTACTAAACATCTTTCAACACTGTTTTTGTTTTTTTGTTTTGGGGTTTTTGTTTTTTGTTTTTTTGTTTTTTTTAACTTTTCTAGGTCCTTTGTACTCCTACATAACTTCTAAATTTCAACATCCAATTCTTCATTTATAGCAAGTATACACAGACCTGAATTTTGATATATATATCTTGTGTTTTCTAATCCTGCTAAATTCAAATACAAGTTCTAGGAGCTCCTAGAGATTCCTTAGTATTTTCTCTGTAGATGATCATTTCATCTACATATAAAGATTTTTCTTCTACCTTGCCATTCCTATCCTAAGTGCATCATTTTATTGCCAGACTATTTTGGTGGGGACTAGGTTTCAAAGTTTAATGCATAGATAAAGAGTAAGCATATCTGCCCTTGTTCCCCACCTTAAGGAGAAAGGATTGTATCTTCTCCATTCATGTAAGGCATTCTCACTGGAAGTATGGAGTACATGTCTTTAATCTGTTGAGAAGGCTATGTTATACTTCTCTTTTACCATGAACAGCTGTAGAATTTAGTCCAATACGTTTTCTCCAACTAGTGACAGGATCATATGGCTTTTTCCTTTTCTCTGTTAAAATAATGACTTTTGGGGGTGGATCTTCCAATGCTGAACCAACACTGCTATCCCTATAACAAAACCACTTTCTACATACTGCCAGATCTGACTTCTAATAGTTTGTTTTGTTAAACAATTTTCTATGTTCATACTTTTTTCTTCTATTATCTTTATCCAGTTTTAGGATTAGCACAATGTTGAGTTCCTAAAATGAGGGGAGAAGTGTTCCTTCTTTTTTCTGCTTTAATTGTTTGATATAATTTATCAGTTAAAATGTATGAGTCTGCTGTTGTCATATAGGTAGGTTTTCAAGCTAGGAATATACTTTCTTTAATAGGTGCTATTCAAATTTATATTTCCTCCAGAGTTAGTTTCATTAATTTGTCTTCCAAGGTACTTCTTAGAAGTTGTCAAATTTATTTCAAAAAAGATTTTTGTAATATGCTTTCCATATCCTTTTAAATTCTGTAAAATCTGTGGTAATGTCTACTAGATCTTGATATTGTAATTTTAAAAATGTATAATTGATATTATGTAACAGGAAGAAAAGGTCTAATGGAACAGGGGAATTGGGAGGAGTAGGGGAAAGGAAAAAAGTGAAAAGAAAAAATATGAGAAAAGGAAATAAATGGAAAAAAAGTGTTTGCAAATAGGGCAAGGTGGAGGGGGTGAAGGAGGACAGGGAAGGAGAAAAAAAATTATAGCCAAGATACTTATGTAATGATACAAGATCCCAATGATGAATGTAACTGTATTTTATACCTAAAATGTACCAATAAACTTACTGGGGGAAAGAAAATGAAATAAGGACTATTCTTTGAAATAAAAGCAATAAAGCATAACTTTTCTGGTATATAATGAATATTTGATCAAGTTTAGATTGAAATAAAAATGACTTCAGTCTATATTTATAATTATGATCTAGACTATTATTATTTCAGCATTTTATAACTATTTAAAAAGATTTTAATAAATCATAAATCAATAGCTAATTAATTCAGCACTATATCACATAAAGCAATATCTTTTGTAGGCTCTAATTTTAAGGAAAAATGGTTGTGGAGTAAAGTAAAAAGTGAAATTTTGGTTTTTGAGAGCTGTTTTCAACTATTTTGAATTTTAAATGGATTTTTTTTTGTTGTTTTTTGTTTATTTTGGTACCAGGGATTGAACTCAGATCCTTCCGCTCACAAGGCAGGCGGCGGAACCACTGAGCTAAATCTCCGACCCCTTTAAATGTTTATTTTTGATGAAGGCATTTAGTGTACAGAATTATATATGTAAAACATTTTGCAACTTCAAATTTTTTTTTAAAAAATTGGTTTAAATTTCATTAAAACTTCATAGCACACCAGAGCATTCACATGGTATATGCTATTATATTTTATTCTACTTATAGAAATCAAGAAAGATTAGATAGAACAATAAAATCAGATTCATCAAGATTTCATGATTCCCATTAGGGTGGGGCAGGAAGCAAAGTTGAAAAATTTGTCTTCTAACTACAAAATGTTTGGGTATTATGATTTTCCATGTTCTATAAATAATAATTTGACATAAAGCAATTGCTCCTTAGACACTAACATTTAGGGAAACATACAAAATGAAAATTAATTATCAGGAATATAATATTGAGAAAATTCCAGTAAAAATGACCTTTTGCCCTATTAGGAATTAACTCATTTAAGGCAACTGTTTATCAGTGCTAAAGTGAAGGGTCTGCAATTAAAACTGTGAACTATTATCAACATGTAGGTTTTTAAATACATTTTCCATTATATTTTAAGTTATATATATATATATATGCTTAATAACAGAGCATTTCCAAATGATTGAAGAAATTAGTGAAACTGTAAAAAATATAATATTTTCTTTGTCCATATTACTAATACCATTAATAATTGCAAAGGATCATTATTTTTAAATTGAATTTGTTTTTTTTTTTCTTAAATTCTTTTATTGGTACATTTTAGGTATATAATAGGTTTATATTTATGATTGGGTGCTTGTACCTGTATATGATGTATCTTGGTTTTCATTTTTTTCCCCCGTTACCTATACGCCCCTCACCCCTTCCACCCTTCCCTATTTACATAGACTTCTTTTCCATTTTTTTTCTTTTCACATAAATTGAGTTTTTAAAATCTCTTTTTATGGGTTATAGATTCAAGCTCCAAATTCTTTTGTGCTTTACTGGGAGTCTGTGTACATTTAAAGTTTAGAATATTAAGAAATTCTGTGGAGTTTATAAAATGAAAGATATTTGAAAATTTTTGAACTTGCTCACATGTGACTGTTAAAACAAATTATTTAACTATCAAGTAAACAAGATCCTACATATTGCTTTTACTACCAACAATATAATTTGACAATTTATAAATTACCATATATAAACATCATTGACTGTAAATTATCTGATCAAATTTGAATATTCAAAAAATTAAAGTCCCAGTATACTGGATTCCAAAAATTTAAACACTTTTGATGCATAAACTTCCATATTGTAAGAAATTATGACCTCATAAAAGTTGATATAAGATCTAATATACTTGAATCTGTTATGTTTCCTCATTGTTTTTATTATCATAAAGATATTCCTTTCCAGCTGGTAAAGCCAGCCGAAATTTTATCTGCTTATTCTAGTTGTATCTTTGCATGTTAACAGCGTTCCTTAATGTGCCAAGAAAATAAAAAGATATAATTTTAAAGGAAAGGGAAAGGAGGGAAAGGAAAAATTATGAGAAAAGGAAAAAAGGGAAACAAAGTCTTTGTAAACAGGGAAGGATGGAGTGGGTGAAGGAAGGACAGGGAATGGGGAAAAAATAAGAACCAAGATGCATCATGTAAAGGTACAAGATCCCAATGATGATTTTAATCCTTATTTACACTTTCAGTTTCTCACACTAGAGAAACTATTCTGTATTTAGGAATAACTGATGCTTTGAAATAGAAAAAGGTCCAAAAGTGTAGGGGTGGTGGGAGGGAAAGGGGAAAGGAAAGAAGGGAAAGAAAAATTATGAGAAAAGAAAAAAAAATGGAAACAAAATCTATGTAAATAGGGAAGGGTGGAGGGGGTGAAGAGTGCGCAGGTAATGGGGAAAAAAATAAGAACCAAGACACATCATGTACAGGTACAAACACCTAATGATAAATGTAAACATATTGTATACCTAAAATGTACCAATAAAAGAATTTAAGCAAAAAAATAAAATAAACCAGATATTTTAAATCAGCCAAGCCAACCATGGAACACATGGATTATACACCACTTGAGGTTTGATTAATAATAATTTTATTATAATAATAATTTATTTTGGGTTTCTCATAAAAGAAAACCCATGTGATATTTAACTTTCTATTTCTGATTTATTTCATAAAGCATTCTGGGCTCAAAATGCATTCTTCTTCCTGCAAAAGCTCAGATTTATGACTAAGTAGCATAAAAGAAAGATCACAGGAAACAGGCAGATAAACTCTGTGGAGATAAGGAGAGGATCTGGGGTTGCAGGAAGAAAGAAGGGAAGGAAAAGGAGAGGACATAACAAATAACAAGATGCTGTATTTGTATGTACCAATACCCGGTGTGATAGTTAACTCATTGTTTGAACTTGAGTAAGAAATGCCGAACTAAATTGGGGAAGCATAGTTCTGGGTGTAGCTGAAGAGATTTATTGAAGACAGAAAACTCATCTAGGGTATGAGTGAAACCAACCGATAGGATCGTCACGTGCATGGAATACAAGGGAGACAAAGAGGGAAGCCTCGCTTCTGTTTCTTTGGAGGAGCTCCAGTCTATCTTCACCGGAGACATCATCTCCTGGCCTCCAGCACAGACGCCTGAGCCTCCTGCTCGGACTTTTCAGGGTAACTTCGAAGCCCCTGCGATCTCTTGATGCGGACTCGCAGGGGACACTACAGTGAGCTCAAAGCTTTCCACTGGATCCTTCAGATCTCCAGTGTGCAGAGAACCTTTTTGCACGTTTACACACCTGCCTCTGACCTGTAGGTGTCCATTGTAAGTCACTCTTGCAAATTCTTAAGTATTTGTTCATCTTACATTAAGTCTGTTTCTCTACTAAGCACTGACTGATACAGCCCAGAATGAACATATGTGTTGCAAACATAGAAAATAAATATTTTAAAAATAACATATAAATTCATTCAGTCCTTTGCATACAGTTTGTTTCTATTAACAGTGAAAAAGGAATTTTAAGGCCTCATCTTTTACAGATATTAGTTTCTTCAAAATCCTCTGCTGAATTGATGTAATATTTAAATTTCTATGATGAATAATACTTAAATCGCTTTGCTCTTTATATACATTAACCTAATCTGTACAGTATTTTAATCCTAAGTAATCTTAACCTTACTTAAATTGCAAACATAAATAAAAAGTAATGGGCTATTTCTTGTGAGCACTTACAGAAAAAATAAAATTTAGCTCAAGTAATCTACAACACTCACTTTGTACAAGCCTGTCCTTTGTGGCTCCCAACAGTCCCAAGCCTCTTTTTCAGTGCCTCCCAATTCATAAATGGGCTCTTGGGCAAATAAACTATTTCATATTTTCATTTTACAGAGTTGAAAAAGTTTTTAAAAAGATATATGTATGTCTAATAAGCATTTTCTATTTTCTTTTAGGAATAATTTGACAATGAAATACCAGATTTTTCAACCATGGCAAAATGTTGTCTTTCCCCCTTAGTAGAACTGATGAGTTTCATATTTAAGGAAGCAGAAATCTCAACCACCAGGGAAATGGCTGGTACCTGGTTTGTAAGTAGAGAAATAGAGCTCAAATATCATTGTTACTTTATTCAAAGCAAAACTTTCAGAAAAAATTTTAAGTGAAATTAAATACTAATTACACAAATAATGTATACCATATTAGACTATTACAGATTTATTTACCTATGTGTTCTTCCAGTTATTTATATGGACTTTTGTTAATAATTTAACATTTTAATTAACAATTACATTTAATTAAAATTTAATTATAATAATTAAAATGTCATTCAATATTCATAAATTTCCCCTTGTTTTAATAAAGAAAATAATAAATTGGGGGGACATAATCATATGAAATTTACATTCAAACTACAAAGGCAAGTTGACTCAAGAACTGGTACATAAAACTCACATTTCAACTTTAAAAATTACCACTAGAAATTAAATTTAGATTTACATGTGTGTACAGCGAGTTTTATTGAGTCTCAGGTTGTATGGATAGGTATAACTAAAGAATGATTACAAAGATGCTACTGTCTTTAGTATATATACAAACTAATCAGAATGGGTTTCTTTATTGTGATTTAATTGGTTTCGCCAGTACTTTTTCAGTCCTTGCTGTTTGGCTCTGGAGACTTTCTAAGAAAATTATTTTTCCGAAAATAAATGTTAATGGTGGCTCTATAATTGTGCAGATAACATGAGACTAAACATCACCTCAGCAATATTTGGTGGGGTGAATATTTTATTCCAAACCTGATACAGCTTCTGCAATAATCTTTGTGGTATAGCATTAAGTTGTGCTCCCAAACAAGCCTGGTCAATGTCATTCTGGACCAACTATAATGCAACCAATGATTACCAGCAGGTCACAGTGATGTTACTGCAGAGTGAATTACAGCAAATTGGATGTTTACAGAGAAAGGGAAAGCACAGAGTATAACTCAATTACTTCCAAATTAAAATCAATTAACCTTACAATAACCTTACCTAATATCATCAATTGATAAGAATGCTGACAAATTTTCAGTCTTTAAAGATTCATTAGGAGGCTAATATGTATCTTTTACTAATGTTGTGCCATTCTCTTTGGTTTTAGTTTGTTGAATGTTTATATATTTATTTTATGAAGCAGATCTTAATATGAAAGTAAGTCTCTAGGGGTTTTTCATCATACTTATCTAGAACATTATTCAAATTGCTACACTCATCTCAAATAGCTTTAAATCAAACATAGATCTTGTATATAATTTGGAACTATTAATGGAGACATATATTCAATGAAAATAATAAGGAGATGCAAATGTGTTATTTGATCACTACATATTGCATGCATACATTGACTTATGACACTTTATTCCATAAATGAGAAATTATGTATAAAACAGAAAAACAATGAAATTATTTCTTAAATGAGAGTGTTGTTACATTTATCTACAGAGACCTTGAAAGATTATGCATGGAATGTATGATATTTCAAAAGACATATCATTGTGAAGATAAATCATTCCAGCAGAATTAGGCATGGCTCTGCTAACATGAGGTAACTTGTGAACAGCAAAGTTCTCCCTCTTTATTTTTAATTAGCTCCAGCCTACTTTCCTTCTACATCTGGACTAATACTCTTCTGTTTGTGATTCTAACAATACTTCCTAAGACTTTTCTTTCCCATTCAAGTAGGCTGTATAGAATTCCATCTTCCTCTTACTTAATCTAGGAAGCTTTTCCACATCCATTATTGGTAATTGAATGTATGTATCCATTTTACAAAAGCCTGATATAAATGTTTTCATAAATTAATGTGGTTAGTGGTCATTGTGGTAAAAACAAAGATAATCAAATATTCTACAGATAACCTAGACATTAACATAAGGGATATTGGAGTATCAGGTTTTTTAATAACATAATCACCCTTCCTGTGAATGATGAAATACTTAGAATCCCAAAGAAAAATAAAAATAAACAAAAAATAACTTGCTTTCTAAAAATAAATTGTCTTTTTGATAATGAGTTTATACATTTGTGAATATGAATTATAAATTTGCCGATATCACACATATGTTTGGCTGCCTTTAGCAAAGAGAACTTCTGGAAAAGACTTGACTAAACATGGGGGAGTTTATTGTATCATCTTGGTTTTGGATTTCAGTTGTGAATATTCAGGTAGGCCACAGATTTTAGTACAGAAACATCTGAGAACAATCAGGTAATTATTAAGGAGTCAGAGTTATGCACTCTGCTTGTCACGTGAATATTTTCACAGAGATAACTGTTTGCAGATTAACTCAACAACGAATGAGTAACCTAGCTAAAGACTCAGTTGTTAAATTCCATTTCCTGCTTGGAGAATCCATTCATTACAATAACCATTATTGCAATGAGGAGAAAAACTGAATAAAATACCATAAATAAAAGTGATAGTTGTAGATATTTTTAGGGAAAAAGTCATCTATATACACATGGTATAAAAATATAGACATCATCAACTAATTATTATGAAAAGTTTTTTTGAACCTTCATATATCATCTAATTTTCATAAATAATTTGTATAAGAATAATTAATTCAATTATGAGGAGACTACCTCTACTAGAGATTTTAAATATTTAAATTTTGAGTACATGGATGAACGGACAGTTGAAATTTAAACACTGGACTTTTGAATCCAAAGTGTGTTATTGTTCTGTTCAATAAATTGAATGTCTGGATGTGTAAGAGTCATTGTTGTGTCCTGGGAAACACAGCCTGTAAAAAACTGTGCCTGAGTTGTACAGAGATCCTTCAAGGAATGAAGTCTTCTCACCTAAATATTGAGAGTTAAATAAAAATTTGACAGAGTCCTAGAAAACAAAGAGCATATATCTCAGGCAAGAAGAACACATAATAAGATATAAGATAAAGATTTATCAAAGGTCATAAAACATGAGTGATGTTTACAGGTGTTTTATTGGGAACTTAGAGCAAAAATTATTGATCAGAGATGAAAGTGTAGCCTATAAGAAACAAAGCAATAGTAGACCTTTGTCTGAGGAAGAGTAGGTGAAGATTTTTTCCCACATTGTGGGTTGTCTCTTCACACTGCTGGTGGTTTCTCTTGCTGTGCAGAAGCCTTTTAATAAGAAGAGATCCCACTGGTTGATTGTTTGTGCTAGTTCACGGACAACTGAGGTTTTGTTCATAAAATCTTTTCCTACCCCGATGTCTTCAAGGGTTCTACCTAACCTCTGTTCTAACTGGTTCAGAGTTTCTATTTTGATATTTAGATCTTTACTCCATTTTGATTTTAATTTAGTGCATGGTCTAGTTTTAATCTTTGGCAAGTTGAAGCCCAACTTTTCCAGCACCATTTATTAAAGAGGCTATCTTTCCTCCAGTGAGGGTGTTTGGCTCCTTTATCGAAGATGAGATGGCTGAGTGTGTCTGGCATTGTTTCTGCATCTTCTAATCTGTTCCACTGGTCCTCAGGTCTGTTTCTTTGTCAGTACCATGCTGTTTTTATCACAGTAGTTTGTAGTATAGTTGCAAGTTGGGGATTGTGAGAATTTAAAAAGATCAGACCTCCCAAATTTAAAGACCCAATCTGAAAATGGGCATCTGAAATGAACAGATATTTCTCAGGCAAGAAGTAGAAATAGCAAATAAATACATGAAAAAAATGTTCAACATCACTGGTCATTTGAGAGATGCAAATCAAAACAAGGCTGAGATTCCACTTCACTTCAGAAAGAATGGCTGCTATCATGAAATCCACCAATAACAAATGCTGGCAGGGCTGTGGAGAAAGAGGAACCCTGCTCCACTGCTGGTGGGAGTGTAGACTGGTGCAACTACTATGGAAATCAGTATGGAGAAACCTCAAAGAACTAGGACTGGAAGTCCCATTTGACCCCACTATTCCACTGCTGAGGATCTTCCCCCCAAAATTAAAAGACTCATACCACAGTGATATATGTGCCCCCATGTTAATGGCAGCACAGTTTGTAATAGTTAAAACTTGGAAACAGCCCAAATGCCCATCAACTGGAGACTGGATAAAGAAAATGTGGTTTTTTAAATAAAATGGAGTACTACTCAGCCATAAAAAATGAGAAATTGGAAACATTTATGTCTAAGTGGATGCACATTGAAGCGACACTCTTAAGTGAAATAAGTAGGACACATATGTATAAATACCAAATACTTTCTCTGGTGTGAGAAACTGAAAGTGTAAATAAGGACTAAATGTATAATAGGTAATGTGAAATAGGAAGAAAAGGGGCAAGGGAGAAGGAAGTGGGAGGGCTAGGCCAAAGGATAGAAGGGAATGGGATTAATATGAGAAAATGGAAAAATAGGAAGAAAATCTTTGTAAATAGGGAGGAATGGAGGGGTTGAAGGGAGGGCTGGGCAATGGTGAAAAATAACCAAGAGAGACTATGTAAAGTTGCAAATTTTCAATGATGAATGTCATTATATTGTATACCTAAAATGTACCAATGATTAGAACGAATAATCGATAATGCAAAATAGGAAGAAAAGGTCCAAAGGGGTAGGGGTAGTGGGAGAGGCAGGAGAAAGGAAAGAAGGGAAAGGAAAAATGCTGAGAAATGGAAAAAATGGAAATAAAGTCTTTGTAAATAGGGAAGGGTGGAGGGTGTGAAGGGAGGGCTAGGAATGGGGAAAAAATAAGAACCAAGATTCATCATGTAAAGGTACAATTCCTAATGAGAAATGTAATTGTGTTGTATACTTACAATGTACCAATAAAAGAATTTAATTAAAAAAAAGATTTAAAAAAAAAGAAACAAAGCACGAGGACAAACAATCTTCAAGAAGTCATTGATTTTGTATATTTTTAAATATTGCAAAAGAGTTGACCTGGATGAGACTCTGGAATCTGCTGTTAAATTTACTAAATAAAAAAAATTACTAAATAGAAGGTAGCTTATTATCCTTGCAAAAGCAATATTGTAATCCTAGTAGCATTTGGGGACTGAATGTGTCAGTATGTGATAAGAGGAGCAGTACAGATAGGATCACCAAAATACAAATAAATATTGAACAATCATTTTCCAAACATTCAAATAATTTGCTATGGGATTATAGCATTCCACACAAAATATTTGTGAAATTACTGAGTTTTCTTATATGATACTCCTAGTGTATGAGTTTTGAATGTCATCTTATATTATTTGACCTTTAGATTTATTTGACCATGTAATTCTGCTGAACAGTTTTCTTTGATTTCATGTTTTCTTTTAATCTTAACATGATGTTACATTTATAAAATTATTTAAAATGTCACATTTTGTTAGCAAAAATTTTTTTTGCAGATCTACTTCTCCCTGTATTGGTGAAAATATTGTTAGCATTATATGCTTAAAAATGGAAGAGTAAATAAGAAAATAATAGCACTTAGGATTCACTATTTTGAGCTTTTACATAGGGCAAAATTGTGCCAGAACAGTCAATTTAAGAAAATGAATGTCTGAAAGAAAAATTAAAATACATATTTGATTAGATGAAATTTCTTCTCATACATCTCTTTCAAGGGAATTCCTTATTCTTGTATATCACATTAAATTTTCTTTCTTCCTTTCTTTATTTTTCTCCCTCTCTTCTATTTCATATTAGATATCATGCTGTAGACATTTAACAGCAGGCAGAATACAGAATTAATCTTTGACTGGTCCCTACATAGAAGAAGTCAACTGTAGTGGAAAAAATAAATTACTCGGACATTTCCTTGGGATTTTTTTCATATTAATAGCAAAAGGAATAGATGAAGAAGGCAGCAAATGTGGTTTCTTTACAAGGAAGATATGGTAAAAAGAAAAAAAGAAGAAGAAGATGGAGAAAGGGGCAAGTGTAAGGGAATTTCTACAGGAAATGAATTTTAGCTGAAATGCTTCCAAAAACGAAACTTTATAAAAGTTTATTTTCTGGCCCAGGATTTAGCTCAGTGGTGCTGCTGCCTGCCTCCCAACCACAAGGTCCCGAGTTCGATCTCTGGTACCAAAAAAAGAAGTTTATCTTCTGAGTTTTATCTAAATACCTTTATGCTTCAAATATCTTTTGCCTACAAAGCTAGACAATCATAAAATACAGAAACAGTAGTAGCTTCCCTAGGTGAGTGTCATCCTAGTTATTCTAGTTGTCAGAAGAATAACCAATGATAACTTTATCTTTAAATTCCTCACCCAATCTCCTAAATATATATTGTACCCAAATATAACCTTGTGCAGCCTTCAATAATTTATTATGCATAAATTTATATATAGATATGCAAATAACACTAGGCTTATCCATGTTTCAAACAAAAAGACTTCTATGTACAATGAGAGCACTCAGAACACCTTAAACCATTGGTCTTAATCAACAACATGAATATTTTCCTCTTTCTTTTCCATGTCAAATAATCTCAAGTATTGCGATCATTGTATATTCCATAAACTACATGTGTGTGTTTGAAATATTATTAAATTTTGATACAAGAACACACATAGTGGGCTGCAGGATGTTGTTTTCAACTTAATGAGAACACATAAGAAATATTTTTGTGAAATTTAAAGGTAGAAGCCCTGAACTTTCCATGAGTTAGATATTTCTGTTTGGAAAGTAATTAAACCAAATAACCTTGGCAGGGACTCCAGACATTATTAACACAAATCAGAATTTAGAGGATTCTCTTACATTACTTTGCTTTTGGGATGCTATCATGATATTGTTGATTCTCTATTTTATGTGCCTGGGAAAGCAGCTTAAAGGAAAGGCACGTATATTTTGTATATAGGGGTCATCAAAATATTGGGTGACTATTTAAACTATTAAGAACTTTGACAGAAAAAGACATGTTGCCTTTAATCCTCTTCCCCTCTAAAATATTCCCCCTTGCTTCAAACTCTTCTATGTATCATTCCTCCCACTTTCTGAAGTCCTTTTTCTTGAGGATATTTACAAGGTTTAATCAAAATTTGATGAAAATGACTGCTGAGTACCATGCAGTTGGAAAGTACTCTTGTGAAAACATTGCAACATATCCTCATCAGCCTTATTCACTAATTCTTATACTGTGCTACTTCTGGCTCTTCCTCAATGTCAAAGTGACCATTAACAGTAAATGTTTGAATAGATTCAGGACACAGAGGCAAACATGGCATTGCAAATAATGTCAACACTTGTAAATGTCTCAGTGTTTTACATACTACAAGTAGAAATCCAGATCTCTTCAGAAACATCTTGAGTCTTTACACAAAACAATGCCAGAGAAGCTGCACATATTCCAAGGTCTTCCTTTTTTCTTTTTATCTTCTAAGATAATATTGTGTATCAGTCAGTGCTTACTTGAGAAACAGATTTAATGCAAAATATATAAGAATTTACAAGATTGGCTAACAATGGCCAACCTCAGAGTCAAGTGTGGACAAGTATGGAAGGGCTGTCTGTGGGCTGGAATCCAAAGGATCCAGTCTAACCCTGGAGCTCACTGGGTGTCCTGTGAGATTCTATACCATGAGACTGAAGGATCTGCCATGGAAGACTGAAGGGTTGATGCTGGAGGCTGAAGAGTCAGCCCTGGAAGCCAGGAGGTGTGTCCAAGGTGCAGGTGAAGACTGGAGCTCCTCTTACAAAACATAGGGAAGTCTTCTTTCTTCTTTTCTCTTTTGTTCTATTCAGGCAACAAGACTACTTGTTGGTGTCACTCATATCCAAGGTGGGTCCTCTGTGTTTGATAAATCCCTTCAGCACTATTCAGACCCGTTCTGATCCAATTTAGTGTGACATTTCTTACAAATTGATACAATGAGTTATCTATCACATAGCCTTACAATTCCATAATTTCATTTGTTTCTATAAGAGGATTTGGGGCCAAATAATATTCAGCCATTTGATGTTGCAAAATTGTATTATTTGAATGTAGAGAAATTGATTTAATTTGGGGGATGTTAAAATATCTCTTTTGGTGTTAAAAAATTAATTTTAAGTGTTTTGGATATTCATTTTGTATTTGTTATAAATTTTGCTCCTTTATTATCTCTGGTACTCTGTAACATAATAAAACACCTTAAATGTTTACTACCCCAAACTTGTAAGTTTCTTGTACAACATTACCTTTCTGTGTTTACCATAATCTTAAGTTTCAACCTTAATTACTAATTATCCAGATCGAGTAGATTCAGCTTCTACTCTTGAATCCTAATGAAGCCAGATATCTTTTCTTTATTGAGATTCTGTTACAATACTTAATACAATAGAAGTTCCACAGGAGGCATGCAGAGAATATTTGTTTAGAAGTTAATAACTATATTCTTAGATATTTAATATTTATTATTTTGTTGAAAAACTTAAGACTGAATTGGCATGTGTGCCAATCTATAATTAAAGTCTTACTTTATGTGTAGAATAAGTTGACATTCTATTTAAATGTATACTCTCATAAAGTATGTATATTCATATATATGTATGTATACATATATGTATGTGTATATATATATATATATATATATATACAAACCTATATACATATATGTATATATTTTTCTCCTCTTTTTCAAGGAAAATACCAATAAACATATAAAGTTGGATATCCTGCCTTGTGTTGGTCACTTTTAACAGTTTTCAGTCTCATTAGGTGCTTTCACAGTTGTTCTGATAGCTTTGACTGTTTGCCAAATATCTTGATACTTGTGGGCCACTCAAAGTACTCAGGCTCTTGCACATGTTTCAGAGTGTTTGAGTTGAATGATTAGAGCTTGTAGTTCTCAAATAGCCAGCATCTGGATGAGTTAGTTATGAAACTGCTTTTCAGAAAAACATAAAATCAAATAAATTTAGCTAGTCTCTATCTATCTATCCAAAGAGGGAGATCTTTAAAAAAAATGAAAATATGTTTTGCTAGTGAGGTATGCTTTAGCCTTAGATGTGGGACAGGAAAAGATAAGCTAGCATCAAGAAACATGGGTGCTTGAATGGAAAAGGAACATGAACATAGGGAAGGAAAATGATAATGGTCAAGAATATTTCTCAAGAAAAATGTGACAGATTTAGGGAGTGCCCTCCAGTATAGGAATTTAAACCTTCCAAGGTTCACTGTCAGTCTTGGAAACCATCAATTAAAGTGGGGAAAAGAAACATATGGTCACACTGTATTGATACAGAAGAATCATAAATCACTTAAAGTAAGAGCTATCACAAGTGTCATTTGAACCATGTCTGTCTCTTTTACTTCTCATTCGATCCATATAAAAATATCTCATTATGTTCAGTACACTGTGGTCAGTCAACAGTCTAGCAATGTGTTTGAGTATCTTATAATCATTTTTAATTACTTGTGAATTTTAAGACTATAGCTGTAAGGTGTCCATCACAGTGAGCACATAGGTACTGCAAGGATGAAGTATGTTAAATATTTTTGTAATTCTTATTAGTGGATATATCACTGTTGATTTTCTATATGTATTTATTACAATGTACAGAATACTGTGCATACTTGGAAGTGAGAAGTACTTTATCTATGGTTAAGTAGCCATTTACAAGACCCCAGTGATTGCATTTCCTTGTACCCTAGAAGTAATCCTCTTGGCTTGAGAGTGGGTACATGTATCAGTCTCCATTGTATCAAATTTTATTATATATCAAAACCACAATGTAAATGATATGCATTGCCAGAAGTTAAGAAAACAAAACAAAAATTACAAAATGGGTATGATATCTGCCTAATTTATCTTTCAGTACGCAATGCAGAAAAATTTGCTGGAAAAAATAGAAGCACAGTTAATTTGAGAGTAATATAAAGAAAAGAGTAATTTGTAAAGTCCAATTTTCATTGTATGTGATATCTTCTTCCTGATAGAATAGACATATTGTTGGTTCAGAATTGATAACAATTCTGTGCCTTCTTACTTCTTAAGCCAGTGATATTGTCTGCACTGCACTACGCTTTTTTGGTTCCTTTGTTCCAAGGAGGCTTTGTGGTTCTAGAATTTTTTTTCCTACAATTGTTTGAGTATTCAATTGATATCACATATCTTAGCAAATTTATATTTTATATGATTATCATGAATCCTGATATTTACAAGTAAAACCCCTTGTAACATATAACTTTACATAACTATTTGATAACTTCTATTTCTCTTCCCTTGGTTTGAGCAGAATTTTTGATCTCTCTTCAACTCAGATCACATAATTGAATTTTCTGCTTTTCATAAACTTTTCTTATTTTATATGGTATAATTTCAGTGTATCTTCAAATGGCAGATATTTAATTGTGTTTTTCTTATAGTTTAGACATTTATTCTGATTTATAACTTTATTTCTGAAGTTATGACAAAAGACTAGGAAACAGTATGGAAAGTTCCTTTGAGCATGATTTAAAGAAATTATCAGTGAATTGCAATTCAAAAAGTATAACAAACAGTCCCTTTTCAATTATTTTAAAAATTAAATTTGAAGCATAATAAACTTTCTTTTGAAATGTTTTTGTACATTTTAAAACTGACATTTTAGTGAACTTTGTGATATTGTTGAAACCTATTGTGACATTAACTTAAATTCTAAACATTTCTTCACTTCTTGTGCACTAAATCTTTAAAAATTTTGTCTGATATTTATGCTGTCTTTTAGAATATCTTCTGGAAGTGTCTTCATGATGTCTCTTATTGTTATTAATATAAGTAAGGAGAGACTAAGAAATAACTCTATCTTCTCATTAAAATTCTGAGACATGTCATTATCCATAGGTATTTAGGAATTATAGTTCCAGGTATTATACAGCCACATCCTTCTTAAGCTTGTAAATTCATGAAAGCAAAATGAAAAAATACTAAATATGACAAAGGTTTCAAGATTATATTTTATATAGAGACATTCACAGAAGGATTTTTATCATTTGCTCTTTGTTAATTAGATGGCTTATGTAGAAGAATCGGTTAATGTTTCTTGCTCAAAACAGAGTTCATCTTTTCTCTCCTGAGGAAAATCAAAAGACAAAACAATTATATTACAAAAAATGATTTTTTTGCCGCATGATATAAGAAAAGAATTTTCAACATTAGAAACAGATAAAGGACACTTGACTTGCTTTGTGACCAATAATTTGGATACAGAGCAGAAGAATTTAAATGGGGCCTTATTGACCATGCCTCCTTTCTAACTGTGAGCCTCAAACCCAGAAAACCTGAATTCAATACTGAACTATTGCCAGAGACTCCTGCAGTAAGTCTCTAGTCCCTACCTGCCCAGTGTGCCAAGCAGGTCTGAGAAAAAAATACACTAAGAGACAGAACTGGGAGAGAGAAAGCAGGGTGACAGGGCGACCAGTGCCGGTGCAACCAACAAAGGCGCTGAACAATCCCAGGCACTGACTTTTATTGGCAATCAATTGGGGTAAAGGTAACATGTGGTTTCTATGGAAATTAATACAAACAGGCTCATAAAGGACAAAACAAAGCATTCTCAAATTAGGAACAGAATAGACAAAATGTATGATTGTAATTAGAACATTGTCCTTCTAGTCAGAAGGTTTTAGTTGTGGGAATAGGATTTGTGTGGGAGTTACTCTGACCTCACCACATAGGCTTCAGCCAGACTCACTTCTATAAACAAGTGAATTGTGGGGTTAGCTCTTCACAGCCTGCTTTGGGGATAATCAATATTACATTCCTCTGAAAATTATTTAGGTCCAAATATCAGTATTAGAAAAAGTCTTTGTAAATAGGGAAGGGTGGAGGGGATGAAGGGAGGGCAGGAGAATAGGGAAAACATAAGAACCAAGATACATCATGTAAAGGTACAAGATCCCAATGATGAATGTAACTATATTATTTACCTAAAAGGTACTAATAAACAATGAAAAAAAGAATAAATTCTTCAAGTAATCCTGACATGTGCTAAATTAGGAGAATGATTTGCATAGAATTTTACATTCATATGGACATTTTCTGTATTATGACATTACAGAGAATTTAGAATCAGTCTATAACTCATAATTAATGAAGGAATTCTTAATTGTTAAAGATTTCAAGACAGCACAAATAGAAGAGTTTTGAAACATAATTTTATATATTTTGTCATAATTTTGAGTGTTTTAACATAGTAAGCACAAACTTTAATGTTATATACATGCCAATGACCAGAACTTTTGAGTGCACATAAGTTATACATACGTATGTTGTATAAATAACATATATATAAAATGTTACAATAGAGAGGTTTGTGCACCTGAATTCACAAAATAATTCTTTGTTTTTTCTATTCTATAATTCTTTATTTAAAAATAAAAGATATACGATAGTAAATAGTATTTGTGGAGATGAGAAAGGAATCTGAGGACGGGGAAGATGGTAAGAAGTGGTGGGGAGGGAACATAAAAATGCTCACGATGTAAGATATGTACCGATTCCTTACAATGAATGTATTCATTGTGTATTGTAAACTTATAGTGATAAAAATTTATGAATTTATGAATTTAGTCTTTTGCACCCACTAAATTGGTTTTTAATGTGTTGTCTGTAGCCAGCAGATGGCAAATACGTGTGACTGAAATCAGCGTATATTAGTCAGCTTTTCCATTGTTAAGACAATAATTAAATAACTGACACCAACAATAAAAAGAGGAATTGGTTCCATTTGGTTCATGGGGATCTCAGTCCTTAGTTAGCTGGCTCCAGAGCAGCAGTGTCATTGCAGAAAAGTGAGGTGGATCAAAGATGCTCCCATCCTGGTGTCTGGGGAGCAAGATACATTGGAAGAGCTCCAAGGAGGAAGATGCCGAAACATATGTAGTTCCCACAGTCATGTCCCACTGGTCCCTGTGCCCCACCAAGACATACAAGAGGTGTGCTTCGCTAATCTTTCATCCTAATCAAGTTAACAACCAAGATTATCAATATAAAAAGGAAGTATTTAAAACAAGGGGAAATACAATGTTGTCTTTTGGAAAGTAAACACAGCTGAGAAAATGGAGAAAAATAGAACAAAACCAGCGTCATGTAAATATATAATCAAAAGTTTAATTGGGGCAAAAAACAATGAAAATGGACACACTAAACTTGTTTCAGTGACATTGCATAAGATGCAGAAGCATTGAGAAGGAGAAATAAGACATAGGGTCCCGTTGGATCACAGAAATGACAGTAAAGAGAAAGTTGAGACTCCCCCCACTTTCTGTTACTTCACTGAGTGTAGAGTGGGATACTACCACATCCGGTCATAAAGGAGAGGTACTGGATATGTGCAGTAGACGACAAGAGATTGATTTTAAGACATGTCCATATTCATTGAGGTTGATATATTTCTATTATAAGTTATATGCCAAATATTTTGAAGACAGCAGCAACAGAAAATGGGAAAATTATGGCTCTCAAACTGCCGGTAATAATTAGCTTGTGATCAATAGTGCAGGATTGGAGAAATTTCATACATTTAAGGTTTTTTTAAAAAAACTTTAATTTTTATTATAAAATATTTCATTAGACAGGTTTTCCAAGTCACTTGGTGAGATTTCAAACAATAAGTAATATTTGATGGAAGCTGGAAGAATGCTAGTGTCAAAGAAGATAGTAGAGAAGACAGTGAAGTATCCCATTTTCAGTAAAAATTTATATACAACTTAAAATATTTAAAGCATTTCTACAAGCAATTTCAAGTACTACCTGATATTTCTGATAATTCAGTATCTGGCTGATTCTCTTTATATAGATAAATACACATTTTACAGGAATAAGGTAAGGTATCTTACAAATGTTTCCCTGAGACACTTAAAGATAATCTGTAAAACATACATCTGATTTAAAAAGGAGAAATAAAAATCAGTAAAAGAAAAAACACATCATTTAACTACTGATTATTTTGCTTTAAATGAAATAGATTCCCAACAATTTCAACACTTGTTGCATTAAAAAATGAAATAAAAGTTATATTCCTAGTATTATTTTAACTGTATTCTAATCACTTTATAGTCACAAACTGCATCTCTTTTAGAGGTGTTTAGAATAAGTATTACTTTCTCTTAAATTTTAATTGATTTAGAAATATTTTGAAAAATCCACCAATTTTAAGCATCTGAATACCCAAATACGCAGTGGAGATAATATTGTCATTATATTTTTTTGAAATTGTAAAGAAAAGTGATAAACGATGTCCTAACTTATTTCTAGAAAAAAATGAATCTACTTACTGATTAAACAAATCTGGGTGATAGGTTTTGATATGAAATTTTGAATGCATATTGAGTGAAATTTTAACTTTTAAATTGCCCAATTGCTTTTTATTATAATTTTAATTAACAATTCAAAGGGATGATATACATATATAGTACAAATTTGTACACATATACAAATGTGTAATGACTTATTTTAATGACATATGGAAAACTTATAATACTTAAGCCATTTTAGAATACAAAGTAGATGTAGAAGTGTAATTTTGTGCTATGTGATACATATTAAATACTATCAAAATAAATAAATAAAATAAATAAATAATATCACTCAACCTAAAGAAAGTAGCCACCCCTTGAAGAGTGTTGCCCAGTTTTCTTTGCTAAATTATTCGAACCTCAGATAATAATCTGATTCAATGACTTCCACTGAGTGGAACTGATTTGTGATTTCCACTTTTCTACATACTACATGAAAGAGATTATGTATAATTTTTTTTCTGTGATTGGTTTATTTTGGATTTTTTAGATTAACATCCAGTTTAATCCATGCTGCCACAAATGGGAAACTATATTTTTTACAGTGGGGTAGAATTCCATTTCACATATAATTTTCTTTATCCATTCATCTGTTGAGCACTTATTCTTTATACTACCTTTCATGAATAATGCTATAGTGAACACTGAAGGAAAATATTTGTTCAAATACTACTTTACCTCTTTTGGATATATATTTATAAAACAGATTCCTGGATAACATACTAGTTCTTCGTTTGTTTTTTTGAGAAAATTATAAACAATTTTCCAAAATAACCATACTAATTTACATTTCAGTTAACTGGGTAAAATGGTTCACTTTTTGGCCTATGCTTACTTTCACTAAA
Organism: Heterocephalus glaber; assembly: GCF_053883595.1. Taxonomy (NCBI): domain Eukaryota; kingdom Metazoa; phylum Chordata; class Mammalia; order Rodentia; family Bathyergidae; genus Heterocephalus; species Heterocephalus glaber. The sequence continues at coordinate 19,776,289 of NW_028258138.1, forward strand.
TTTGCTCATTTAAATAAAAGTCATTTGTCTTAGTTATCTTTCTTGTTGCTGAGACAAAATACCTGACATCCCAAATTAAAGAAGGAAAGGTATATTTTGACTCATACTTTGTGGAGGTTTCAGTCCATAGTTGGCTGGGTCCAAGGCAGGGCAACATGGCAGGGGGACATTGCAGAGGAGAAACGGTCCATGGCAGAGAAGTCAGGAAGAAGACAACAGAGCAGTAGAGGCAAGCCATGGCAGTAGCCTCTTTTGGTCTTTTATATTGCATCCATGCTACCTACCTTTAGGGTGGGTAACACTCACCCAGGGTGGGCCACCCTTAATCTCAACATTGCACAATTAATATCTGGTTCATATCCTTAATTCTAGCATTACACACCTTAGAATCAGTCATTTTTGAAAAGTCCCACCTATGACCACATGAGGGTTTACGGGAATATCTAGATATAAGACATAACACCATTCCAATGGGTATGAAATCATATCTGTGTGGTTTTAATTTGTATTCCCCTAGTCATTAGTCCCAGGGTAGATTTTACCTTCATATTCTTTGGCTTTGTATATCCTATTTAGATAAATATTTCTTTAGTCTGTTTGAGTGTGCTTTAATCAGCTAATTTGTTTTAATTTTGAGTGTGTGTGTGTGTGTAAAAACATTTAACTGCTCCATGTAAATACTGTTAGAACCATTAAACATATTTAGTAAAGTTTTAGGGTAGAAAATTAAAATACACAAACTAGTAGTCACTCTATGCACTATCAACAAAGGATTCAAAAAGAAAATGAAGAAAATATTTTCATTGGTATTAACAATAAAAACTACATAAAAACCCTTAGATATAAATTTCATGAAGGAGGTGAAACATCTAAATATTGAAAACTGTAGAAAACTAACGAAAGAAACTGAAGCAAACAAACAAAAATGAATTAGTATAACATGTTCATGACATGCAGAAAGTAATATTTTTGGGCCGGCGATTTAGCTCAGTGGTTCTGGTGTCTGCCTCGCAAGCACAAGGTCCAGAGTTTGATCCCTGGTACCAAAAACAAAAAAAAGGAAAAAAAAGAAATTAATATTTTTAACATGTGATTATTAATTATATATAATATAAACTATATAAATATAAACATATATTTCATGTAATTTCTATCAAACTTCCAATATCAATATTTACAGAAATTTTAAAAATCCTGAAATTTGCATGGAACTATGAAAGTTTCCAAATTACAAAAGCAATCTTTAATAAAAAAGGACAAAGTTGAAGGCATCACAATATCTGCATCAAAATCATCTAGAACATTACGGTCATCAAACCAGTGTTTCTTTATAGGGGAAGCAGACACATTAACTAATGGAGGAGAATAAAGTTCAGCAACAAGTCACATTTAATGAAAAAATGATTTATGATTAAAGTTCAAAATTTATCCCATCTTTAAGTTGTTTCTTTTCCCTTTCCCTAACTTTCTACCTTATCTTCCATTTTGACCATAAGGTAAGTTATCTAATAACATACCAAACTGCATTTTAGAGTTTCAGTGGCTGATTTTAGTATCAAGACATGTGGAAATCTCTCTGATAGTATGTGGCATTGGAGGTTAAGAGTAATAAAGTATAGCATTAAATTAATAGTTATTATTTTTTCAAAGTGTAAGAACATAACCTATCAATGTTACTACATGATAAAAAGGACAGAATATATACAGTGAAAGAACTTGACAAAAAAGTTTTTTGTGGATTATCAAGTTTGTTCTTAAGGAACACAGTCATAATTTTAAAGGTAGAAACTGAAGAGTATCAGTCAAAGAAGAAGGTGATAAGAAGACTGAGCAGATATTGGACTGAAGCCCTTTAGAGATGGAGGAAAAGACGAAAACAAGATACTAGAGAAGTAGAACCAGAAAAATCTTGGAGACAGACTGCAGGAGACACCTTACTGACTATGTCCAAAGCAGGCTGTAAAGGGTTAACCCCACAATTGGCTTGTTTTAAAAAGTGAGTCTGACTGAAGTCTATGTGGTTCATAGGAGCATTGAGGTGGTGCATGGATTAAAAAGTATTCCCCACCAAGGCCCAAAGAAGAGGCCTGAGAAATAGTCCGTGAAGCTGTGGTGCTCTGATATGGGATAAAATCCATTCCCAAAATTGAAACCTTCTGTAACTAAAAAGACAGATTAATCATTAACCATAATCTATACCTCCTCTGTTCTGTTCCCAATGCTAGAATGCCTTGCTCATTCTTTTACAAGCCTTGCCTGCATCAGCAACTTATCTCTCACCCTGACCCCAATTAAATGAACAACTGTATAACCAATAAATAGTGGTGCTAGCTGCCCAGGGTCTTTGCTGCTTTTTTCAGCTCTAAACATCCCAATTCCCTGCTTCACTTTGATTCTGTCTCTGAGTTTGTCATAGCACTGAAAAGGAGATAGGTGTCTTCTGAAGGGGTCCCCGGTAACAGACTTACCCTTTATTGCATCCTGAATATTCCTGCTGTTGTCTTGATTTTAACCCAGAGATTTTGAACTTCTGACATACAGAACTTTAATTTGTACTGAAGTAGGACCCTAATTTTTAATGTATTATAGCAGCTAAAGGAAGCACCCATGATTAGCAGATTCTTCTTAGCTTATTGATAAATTCTATGGTTTGGATGTGATTTGAATTTGTCCCCCAAGTATTCATGTGCTGGAACTTTACACCCCAGTGAGCTAGTGTGACAAGGGGCCCTTAAAAGAAGTGCCACCTCATATAAGAACTTAACAAAAAAGGAAAGCATTTTTTCCTTTCCCTTCTTTTCTTTCCCCTACTCCCCCAAATAAAGTCTTTGTAAGTAGGGAGGGGCAGAGGGGTTAAAGGGAGGGCAGGGGAATGGGGAAAAAATAAGAACCAAGCTATATCATGTACAGGTACAAATTCCCAATGATGAATGTCATCATATTGTATAGCTAAAATGTACCAATAAATTTAAAGAATAAAAAAAGGAAAGTATAGAAAAATATACTTGATGAACATTGATGAAAAAATTCTTTATAAGATCTTCCCAAACAAAATATTCAACACTTAATAAACAAAAACCCTACACCATGACCAACTTGGTTTATTCCAGAGATACAAGGATGTTTTAACATATATTAATCAATAACTTAATATATTATCTAAACAGAATTAAATGTGAGCATGCCACGATCATCTAAATAGATTAAAAAAAAGCATTTTACAAAATCCAATATCTTTTCAATGATAAAGTCTTTGATGAAATAAGTATGGAAATATTTTACTTTAAACTTATAAAAGTTAAGTTAAATACTGCATGGAGTCTACTACATGAAAACTCCAAAATATAAATAAAATAGAGTTAAGTAAAAGTGAGATGTTAGGAAAGAGAAAGACAAATGTTTTGTTATAGAAAAAGATTGGGACAGGTTAATTAATAAAATTTGAAGAAAAATTTAAGTAACACAATAAATATTTTCTTTTTATAATTTATCTCAAATTTATAAAATCTAAGCATCAAAGTACTCTGATTACTAACAAATTTCACATATAAAATAACTTTCTTAAGCTTGAGAAGATTAATTTTCTTATTTCTATTATGTAATCAACTGGGATTTCCAAGTGGATATACTTCACCAAGAAAATTGTTAAGTGGAGTTTCCTGAATGGCTTCTGTACTTTAACACTGAAAAGTGGTGTTGGTTGCAGAAATGATGTCATGTTGTTTATTTCAAGCCAAAGGACAGAATCCTCTCTCTCTTAGAATTTTTTTTGCAGAAAGTTAGCCAATTTATATCAATGAATTCATAATCTTTTCATCATCTCACTTTTACAGCTGAATACTATGTCATGACAATATTTTTGAAATATACAATGAATTAGTACATATATGTTTGCATTTCCTCTGAATATTAGAAAATTTTTAAATATGACTATTTTCTCACAAAGACCTTTGTTCAATCTTTGCAAGCATTGGAAGTTATTTAAAATTAACTTTTCTGTATCTAATATGTCCAAATTGCTTTATTTCTACTTAGTATAAGTCAATATATGTAAATGTTTATATATGTGTACATATATGATTTTTTACTTTTATGTATAAGCATAAGGTTGTGAGTTTGGGTGTATATGTGCACATTATGTTAGTGTAGTCTTGTGTTTGTAGAGGTAAATTTTTTAAAGGTAAGACCCAAGTATTTTTTTAAAACCTTTGCTCTTTTAAATTAGTATAATCATTTCTTGAGAACTGTGAAATACTAAATATGTTTTATGAAGCTTCAGGAGTTCTCATTAAACAAATATTTTATGGCAAGTATATGTCTTTCAATTATGAATTCTTTTATTTTTTCACTGATTTCTACATTCTTGGAAAATCAAGTGGTATTGAATATTTCTACAGCATTACGTAATCTTTATTTCTTTTTTTCAGAAGTTTCAAGATCATGCAGTCATACACTGCAGGTTATCTCAGCTAAAATACTGCTAAATGAGGCATGAGGAGCCATGAGGAGAGCTTTATCAACTACGACAGGCAGTTGACTGAATCCAGCTGGAAGCCAAGCGAAGACTATTGAGTACAAAGTTTGCATCATTTTTCATATCACCATCAGAAAAAGGAATATTTGAGGGCTAATATAATTCAAAAGCGGACACTAACATGTAAGCAAAAAAAAAAAAAAAAATTAAAGGATGCATACTACAATCCATGTTTAAAAGCCAAAGCAGGATCACTTGAGCCTTATAATTCTTATAATGGACAGCAAAACCCAAGGTCCAGACTAACCTGAAAGTTCAACTTTCCACCAAATGTCAGTAAGCATAGCACAACATTTGAAATTGGCAAGATATTGCATATTGAGAATAATATTTATAATAAGACATGAATTAAGGTCCATTGAATTTCTTAGGGATAATAAACTAAGTGGGGGCAATTCCTGCTTAACACTCAAATGCATTTGCCACAGTTAGACCCAGATATTAAGCATCTGTTTTTGATTGTAGGTGATTTATTAGTTCAGATATCTGGAATCAGACATCATCATTTGCTTCATTCATTTCAGGGGTGAGATTTAAAATTTTTGTTAAACATTCCACCTACAACTCTTACCTTCTTAAGCATTTGAAATTTACATCCATCTGAAAGCAGCGCATAAAAAAACTGAAGTATTTTTAAAAGTTTATATACATATATAAAAGAATATTACAATTTGATGGTCTCCCTAAAAGATTTTCATACAAAGAATATGCATTAATTTGAGATTTATTTCCTGTCTATTTCCCAGCCAAGGTAATTTATAGTACTTTTTTATGCTTTCTTGACAATTTATATTTTCACCATGTGTGTATTTTCCATGCTCGTTATTAACTATTAACATATGTTGCTTTTTGTAAATGCTTAATAAAATTTAAGGTGGAGAAGTTGAACTTTTAAGTAATATGTCTTTAGATATATGTTGTTATACAAACCACTAGAAATATGCTGCCATGAAAACAATATCGATGGATATAAACAACTGTAATTTTATTGACAATCTAGTAATATTCAAAATGGCTTTCCAGAAGTGGTGATTTGCCATATGATTTCTGAATTATAGATTCAGTAATTTCTTGCTTTGAATTATTTTGTTGTTTTCAAGTTCTGAGAGATTTCAGCACTTACTTTAAATTATTTTCTCATGATGTTCCTGTTTTACAATATGAACTTTAAATGCTATCAACTGAAAAAAGACAGCAGACTTACCATCTGTAATGATAAAGCTTGTATCACTATGCAAACACTTCAAAAAAAAATGCTCATCTTTGTATAAATGCAAATTTATTCTAACTTTATTTTACCTATCTTATGAATTAACCATTAGTGTATAAGCAATATGTAAAAATTACATTTCTCTAAACAACTTTGTGAAAGAAAAATTTATAATCCTTATTTGGTTCAGAAGGCAAAGAAAATTTAACTTAAAATAAGATTATTTGCATATAGTTTAATACAAATGGGGACTGAATTCAATTTTAAAATAAATGAGGCAAAAGTTAAATTTATTAAACCATATTTGCAGCTTATAAATTAAATTCATGTATTTCTTTAGTTAAATAATCAGGTGAAGCACAGTTTTAAAATATATTATGCACTATTGGTTATATTTCTCTTTCCTTGACTTATTAGTACATGTTTGCAGTACATGATGATCACATTCACTGTAGGGTATTAGTACAAATATATAACACATTTCCATTCCCATATTTCCCCTCTCCTTCCATGCCCTTTTATTTTATGCAGCATCAGATTCATTGATTTATCTTATAAGACCTTATAAAGTTAATCATCATATGAACACATTGAACACCAGACTATTATGCCAAAGAAAACAAAATAGGTAAAACAATTGTAGTAAATTAAAATATACTTTTATATACATTGTATTCAGTGTATTAGAATAATTTTTTCCTATTATCCATCTTTTCTTTCATAATATATATTCAAATATATATTCAAAATATTCAAATATACATATTCAAATATGTATATTTGTGTTTTTTTATTAGAGAAATCGTGGTATTTAAGTTTGCGTGTCTGAGTTACTTCACTTAAAATTATGTTCTCAGATGAATCTATTTTGTTACAAATAACTCCAGTTTATACTTTTATGGCAGTGTAATATTCCATTGTGTATAAATACTGCATTTTTATCTATTCATCTGTTGATGAACAAATAGGCTGTTTTTTCAGAACATTATTATTTGCATTGTACAAGTCTTCTATTCCCTAGTTACATTAGTTCTTAAGAATTTAACTTTTCTTGATGCTATTGTGAAGAGTATGGTTTCCCTAATTTTCTTCTTAGTCATTTTGTTAATAGCAACACTATTGATTTTTGAGTGACTCTTTTTTGAAAAAAAGAACTGTATTTCTAAGTAGTTGTCTACAATCTATTGTCCAGATACCTTACCAAAATAGTACCCTTCCTCTATTTTTATTGACTTGTTGAATACCAACTTATTGACTTACATACTTTAAAAATTGATGACTCCTACCATTTCACACCTGAACATTATGCTAATAACTACAATAAAGTTTCATCTTTTAAAAAATCTTTGGACAATATTAAATCTGGGGCTCATTTGTAAATTATCCATTAATTTCATGATGGAAAAAGTAAAGTACTGATGAAAAAGCCAAACAAAATTCATCAAGTAATGATACCTTCAAAGTGGGTAATTTGTGGGGCTGGGGATTTAGGTCAGTGGTACCACCTACCTGACAAGCACAAAGTCCTGAGTTTGATCCCCAGTACAAAAAAGAAAGAAAGAAAAGAAAGAAAGAAAGAAAGAAAGAAAGAAAGAAGAAAAAGAAAGAAAGAAGAAAGAAAGAAAGGAAAGAAAGAAAGAAAATTTGTAAACACTTGGAAACAAAATAACATACTCCTGAATACTTAATGGGTCACAAAAGAAATCAAGGAAGAAATGAACAATTCTAGGAACCAAATGACAACATACAAGAACCTATCAGATACAATGAAAGCAGACCTAAGGGGGAAATTTATTGCTATCAGTTCCCACATTAGAAAAACAGAACAAGTTTAAGTAAATAACTTGATGATGAACCTCAAGATACCCACAAAACAAGAACAGTCCAAACTGAAACCTAGTTTGAAGAGGAAAATCAGAAAGATCAGGATAGAAATTAATAAAATAAGACTAAGAAAGTAATATAGGAATAAATGAATTGAAGTTGATTCCTTGAAAGAATATACAAAATATATAAACCCTTAGCCAAATTTACCAAAAGTAGACAAAATATTCACATCAATACAATTAGAAATGAAAAAAAGTAAGTTGCAGGCAAGGAATGAAGATAGCTCAAAAGAGAAGCCATGTGGGCCACAAATGACAAGGTCATGAATATGGGCATACTCAAACCCAATGGATGTACAAGATATACTGTTTTTCCTACAAATTTTTGGTCTTTCTTTGGTCTCATTCTTTTTTATTCTCTTACTTCTCTGTTTTTTTTACAATGAGAATGTTTACTCTATAATATTTTATGCCAGAAGTATTTGACTTTTCATTAGATTTTTTTACAGGAGCTCACAGTAAGAGTTTGCCTTGAGTCTCAGAGATTTTTGGATTTGGACATTTCAGCAAAGCTGAAACTATTAAAACATTTTGCTAATTCTTAAAGATGGAATGACTGCATTTTGTACAATAAGATGGACATGAGCTTTTTGTTGACCAAGTGGCAGAATGCTATTGATTAGATCTAAAACATCCCACAAAATTATGGTGTTCAGATGTGAGGCCTAGTTGGGAGGGGTGAATATATCAGAAAGTGTATATTCTTGTTCCTTGTTCCTATTTTCTCTTTTTTTCTCTGCTTTCTAGCACAAATATTGAGCAGTGTTCCTCTGCCATGCTTTTTTGACATGTCATTTCTACCTTGAAGCCAATCAAACATGGATTACATCCTATGAAAACCACGAGCTGAAATAAGTTTCTTCTCCTTTAACTTGTGAATATTTTTCTCTGCAACAGAAAAGTGACAAATACAAAAATAAATGTAATGCAAATTAAAGCTTACATGGAAAGAAGAATTTACTTCCATAATCATTTATCACTGCTACTGATTAAATAAATACAGAATAATATTTAATCAATAATGATGAGGATAAGGTGGAATTGAGACAAGGCAATATTTTTCTTTCCCTTTTTGTACATGTGCATGTTTGTAAAATCTACCATTCTTCAGTGAAAACATTAAGATGCAATCATGAACATTTTGATATATTGTCCTGTCTTATATTTTTAGGATATAAATAAATGAAAATTTGTTGTGAAATCTGTACAAATACAAACATGCGGAAAAATAATTTACAGCACAATGTTGAACAAATGAAATTGCTCCAGCCTTTAATAATTTATGTAAATTTACAACTGGAAATATTTGGATTTTAGTGCTTGCAATCCACTATTTTTTTCTAATTTCAATTGCTATATTACCAAGTTTTATAGGTAAGATATGTAGAAAAACTTATGTAGTTATTAATAATGTTGTCTATTTGGGTAAAAATACATATAAAGACTACTATGACTCAAATGTCTATGCAGACAAAACATCTTTATGGGAAAAATATCAATGTATATAGTATAATAATATGTAACAGTGACTAAGAGAATTAGTAAATATTAGTTTTCTAAATGTTGACCATTCTATTTATATTCTTGAGAAAGTGATAAAACCTTTATATTTTAGAATAATAATGTATAGTCAATGGACACATGATCACAACACAACATTCTTTTGCAGAATACAGTGTAAATTATGAAGACAACATAAGTATAGATACACACAGAAATAATATATATTAAAGAAATATAATTGAATGTATATTTTAACTGTTTTAGTTCATAAAGACATAGAAAAGTGTTAAATTTCTTAAAAATAAAATAGTTAATGTCTCTTACTAATTTGTAATTGACTTTATCTTTGAAAAGCTAATTATTTTTTTGTGCTAAGTACCATACATAACCATTTCCACTTAATTTATTTTATTATTTTTTAGTAACATTAAGCAAGAGATTTAAAATCAAGGGCAATACAAGAACAAGAAGTTTTAATAAACTGGTAAGACATTTGTACACAACAGAAATTGCTTATTTACATATGTCTCTCTCTTATTATTCTAGAAAAATCTTAAAGATGGAAGATCATACTTATTCATCATTATAATCTCAATAAGTAATACTGTTTAGCATAGAAGAAATACTCTAAAAGTAGTTGTGAATGAATAAAATAATAATTGTATACATAAAATAAGAGTAGGGCCAGGGGTGTAGCTCTGTAGTGTACCATTTATTTAGCATACAGAAGACCCTAGGTTTAATTTCCATCACCAGCCTCACACCCACCAAAAGAATAAACCTATAATATAATATTTTAAAATATGTATACCTTAATAAAAGGTGCATCACTGAAAGATTACGCTGATGTTAATATGAAAGTAATTTTACAAGACTCTCAAATGTATTCTTCATCATATGTAATAAAATGTGATATAACTTTCTGCCCAAATTGCACAAAGGTATGTGTTACCTCTCAAAACGTCCCATTTTCTAAAATGTATCACTTGGTACACATATTATTAAATACTAGAAGAAGGAACTCAAAGTTTCAAGTGCAAATTTAAAAAAGTAATAATAAAAGGCAAATAAAACTCTGCTTTTGTCAGTACACAGTACATACATGTGTAAATATTTCATGCAGAGTGTTCAATTTTTATGTATTAAGCAAATAAATTTTTTAAAAAGTTAGGAGAAATTGTTAACTTCTGGCTTTTTCATTGCATGCTGTATGAATATTTGAAATTATCACAATATACTCCATTATTCTGTACAGTGGAAATAATAAAAAAAATAAATTTCAAAAAGCATAAATAAGTACTGACATTGTCTGAAACACTGCCCATTTCTTGTAAACCCTAACTTTTATCTGTAACATAAATTACCTTTTTTGTAATTCATGATCTTATTTTTACTTGTGACATGCTATATTAAAATTTTCAGGGAAAGAGAATGGATATTTCCTTTTTTATTGAAAGTTTGGGAAGAAGAATGTCATAATTTTTTCTATCCTAGGATAATAGTTATTACAGTACTTTTGGTTCTAGTCTATGAAATAAGAAGTAGACACATTTTTTACATTTTGAATAATTTGAAGTAATCAATATCATTACAATACCTTGTCCTCAAATGTTCTCTAGTGTTTATAAAATATTAATATATCATGTTATTTATTTTCTATCAAATAAATCACCATTACATTATATTAAAAAATCTCAATCCAAATGCCAAGTAACACAATTCTGAAAATCTCATTATCCTACAGTATCTTCAATTATAAAATATTTGTATTAAATCTGAAATTATTTTCTTTTCATTTAAGTAGTAGAGTGTTTAAGCTTCAGAGGATTGTCAATCCCTATAGTTGATATTTGACTAATATAAAAATCTAACTTTTTTCCATGTTTTCAAATAATAAACAGTGATAAGTACGTCTTCAGACTAGTTACTATAAGAATTATACATTAGTGATCACAGTAACAGAAAATAGCTAATATTACCTAAAACGATTCTTGAAACAAAACCACAAAAAGGGCACTAAGCTAACAACCATACTAACTAGAACTCAGTTTTGTAAATGAAAATTCCCATTTTCATGGCAAATAGCACACTATATAAATATATATATCAAGTAAATGATATTTATTAAAGGTGAGGATCAGCAATCTGTGTTTAAATAATCACAAGGTGGTCTGATACACTCTAAAGTTTGGAACAACTATCCCAAACAGTGACTTTTTCTTTCTTTCTTTCCCTTTCTTTCTTTCTTTCTTTCTTTCTTTCTTTCTCTTTCTTTCTTTCTTTCTTTCTTTCTTTCTTTCTTTCTTTCTTTCTTTCTTTCTTCCTTCCTTCCTTCCTTCCTTTCCTTCCTTCCTTCCTTCTTTTCTTTCTTTCTTTCCTTTCTTTCTTTCTTCTTTCTTTCTTTTTCTTCCTTTCTTTCTTTCTTTCTTTCTTTCTTTCTTTCTTTCTTTCTTTCTTTTCTTTCTTTCTTTTTTGTACTGGGGATCAAACTCAGGACTTTGTGCTTGTCAGGTAGGTGGTACCACTGACCTAAATCCCCAGCCCCACAAATTACCCACTTTGAAGGTATCATTACTTGATGAATTTTGTTTGGCTTTTTCATCAGTACTTTACTTTTTCCATCATGAAATTAATGGATAATTTACAAATGAGCCCCAGATTTAATATTGTCCAAAGATTTTTTAAAAGATGAAACTTTATTGTAGTTATTAGCATAATGTTCAGGTGTGAAATGGTAGGAGTCATCAATTTTTAAAGTATGTAAGTCAATAAGTTGGTATTCAACAAGTCAATAAAAATAGAGGAAGGGTACTATTTTGGTAAGGTATCTGGACAATAGATTGTAGACAACTACTTAGAAATACAGTTCTTTTTTTCAAAAAAGAGTCACTCAAAAATCAATAGTGTTGCTATTAACAAAATGACTAAGAAGAAAATTAGGGAAACCATACTCTTCACAATAGCATCAAGAAAAGTTAAATTCTTAAGAACTAATGTAACTAGGGAATAGAAGACTTGTACAATGCAAATAATAATGTTCTGAAAAAACAGCCTATTTGTTCATCAACAGATGAATAGATAAAAATGCAGTATTTATACACAATGGAATATTACACTGCCATAAAAGTATAAACTGGAGTTATTTGTAACAAAATAGATTCATCTGAGAACATAATTTTAAGTGAAGTAACTCAGACACGCAAACTTAAATACCACGATTTCTCTAATAAAAAAACACAAATATACATATTTGAATATGTATATTTGAATATTTTGAATATATATTTGAATATATATTATGAAAGAAAAGATGGATAATAGGAAAAAAATTATGAAAGAAAAGAAGGAAGGAAGGAAGGAAAGGAAGGAAGGAAGGAAGGAAGGAAGAAAGAAAGAAAGAAAGAAAGAAAGAAAGAAAGAAAGAAAGGCTTGTGGTTTAATTTGGAGAAAGTCCTATATGCTGCTAAGAATAATTTGTATTCTGTCATAGTAGCATAGGACACCTCATATATCTATTAAGTCCATTTGTTTGAAGTTGCAGATTGGCTGTGATACTACTTTCTGACTTTTTTTTTTAGTTGACTTCTCTCTTTGTAAAAGTGCAATACTGAGGTCACCCGCTATCATTATGTGGCAGTTTAATTAATCATGTATGTTGAATAATGTTTGTTTTATGAGTTTCGTTCTCTCAATATTAGGTGCTTACATATTTACAATTGTTATCTCTTCGTGCTGATTTGCTCCCTTAACTAATATTTAGTGACCTTCTTTGCCTCTTGTGATCAGTTTTAGTTTGAAATTTACTTTGTCTGATAATAAAATTGATATTCCAACTTGCTGCTGGGTTCTTGGTGTGTGGAATATTGTTTTCCATTTTTTTCATTTTTATGATTTTTTTGGACTAGGTGAGTTTCTTGATTGCAACAGACTGTTAGATTCTGATTTTTGATTCAGGCTGCCAATTAGTGTCTTTTTTTTTATAATCCTTATTTGGTTCAGAAGGCAAAGAAAATTTAACTTAAAATAAGATTATTTGCATATAGTTTAATACAAATGGGGACTGAATTCAATGTAATTTTCTATTTTGTCTTCCATCTCTGAAACCCCACTTTGATGCTGGTTATTTCTGAAATTCATGAATTTTGTTCAATTTTTGTCATCTGTCCTTCTGCTTTGTACCTTTCCCTGGGTTCTACATCTTTGATAAGTTCATTTTTTCAACTATTTTGTTCAGCTTTCCCAATTTTTTATTTTTTCTCCCATATCCCATAACCCATATTGGTTATTTTGTATGTTAGTTCAGCTGTCTTTTGTTCATGTCCTATTTGAACTCATTTATTTTTTTCAGTTCCTCTTTAACCATTTTGTACAATTTTTGCTGTCTTATCTTTGCTTTCCTTTCCTTCAATGTGTCTTGGATCTACATTGGGAGAGTTGGGGGTCTTTGGAGACATGCTTCCTTTGTTACTGAGAGTTCAGATCAAATACAGAGTGAGAGTTTGATGTTAATATGGGGATCTCTTTAGTTAGGTTATGTTTTCCAGTGATGTACTCGTGTCTTTATTGGTTCAGAGATATTGTTCACCCCTTCAAGTTTTTCACTATAAGTGTCTTGAGGCTCCTCACTGTGTTGTGAGGAGAAAATTGAGAAGAGCTGACTGTAAAGTAATTTTCCTAGCACCAAGTTCTCCATCACCTTCTGCTTTTGCCCTATGACTCCTGCTTCTCTTGCTGCTGGGAAAAACCTTCAGTTGTCTCTAAGTTCTCCCTTCAGACATTTTACACTTAGTATGTTATCAGAAGTTCTCTTCCTTCCTCTTCCTTTGTTCTCCAGTTCCAAACTATCCCTGTCTCAAGAGCTTCCCTTTTAAGCGTACACAGTCTGGTGTAGTTCCTGGCCTTGGTTTAGGTACTCTTCCCTCTGGGACAATAGTGGTCATTATTTAAGATTTCTGGCTAACTCAAATTTTTTCCAGTCTTTTTGGAAATGACAGGGAAAATCTCACTCTAGACCATTTATTCAGTTACCTTCCTTACCCTTTGTTTTCAATACTATGATCCCTGGGCCCCTACTGGTAGGCTTGGCAATACTCCAGCATTCAGGGTGACTGGTGGAAAAAATGCTGCCAGGATGCAGTGATCTCCAATGTTTAGACAAATGATGAGGGAAAGACACCAGCATACAAAGAGCCTGTCCCAGAAATCTGACATTTGCAGGGCTCTTCAGCCATTTACCCCAAAATACCATTCTTTCTAGACCATGTTGAGATAGAGGAGACAGAGATAAGCTTCATCTCTGGCTTAGGAACCCAGATATTTGATTTAACCTAGATGGATCATCTTTCGGACTGATTTTCTATTTCTGTATGTGATTACTTCTCCTGTTTCTGAATACTTGCATGTTTGGTGACTCCTCTCTGAGTATTTCTTAGGTGCCACCTCCCCTTATAGTCCATGTTGAACCCTTCGGGTTGTTTTGTGCATCCTCTATTCTATTCCACTGTCAACCTGTCCATTTTTTTTTGCATCCCATGTTGTTTGTGTTACTGTAGCTTTGTGGTATAACTTTAATTCTTGCTTTGTAGTGCCTCCTGTTTTGTTATTTTTTTTCCATTAAGTTTATTGGTACATTTTAGGTATACAATACAGTTATATTCATCATTGGGATTTTTAAAAATTCTTTTATTGATACATTTTAGGTATACAATATGTTTACATTTATCATTGGGTCCTTGTACCTGTTCCTGGTGTATCTTGGTTCTTATTTTTTCCCCATTACCTGTGCACACTTCACCCCCTCCACCCTTCCCTATTTACATAGATTTTGTTTCTGTTTTTTTCTTTTCTCATAATTTTTCCTGTCTCTTCTTTCCTTTCCCTGTTCCCTCCCACCACCCCTACAACTTTGGACCTTTTCCTATTTCAAATAATCAATTATTCATGAATACCAAATAGTTTCTCTAGTGTGAGAAACTGAAAGTGTAAATAAGGATTAAAATCATCATTGGGATCTTGTACCTTTACATGAGTATCTTGGTTCTTATTTTTCCCCCCTTCCCCTGCCTTCCCTCCACCCTTCCCTATTTACAAAAACTTTGATTCCATTTTTTTCTTTCTCTCATATTTTTTCTTTTCCATTCTTTCCTTTCCCCTACCCCTCCCACTTCCCCTACTCCTTTAGAACTTTTCTTCCTATTTCACAATGTCAATTATACATTTTGATCCTTATTTATACTTTTAGATTTTCACACCAGAGAAACTATTTGGTATTTATATGTGTGTCCTATTTATGTCATTTAAGAGTATGGTCTCGATGTGTATCCACTTAGCTATAAATGTCTCTAGTTTCTCATTCTTTATGGCTGGGTAGTATTCCATTTTATAAAGAACTGCATCTTCTTTATCCAGTCTCCAGTTGATGGGCAATTGGACTGTTTCCAAGTTTTAGCTATTACAAACTGTGCCACTATAAACATGGGTGAGCATATATCACTGAGCTATGATTCTTTTAATTGTTTTGGGAAGATTCCCACCAGAGGAATAGCTGGGCCAAATGGGACTTCTAATCCTAGTTGTTTGAGGTATCTCCATATTGATTTCTTATTTTGTTTTTTTTCTGCTTAGGATTGCTTTGGGCATTCTGGGTGCTGAGGTTTGTTAAGGGGAAAGGTGAATAAAAATGATAAAATCCTGCATTGTAATTTTTTAAATATATGGAATATGCTAATTTTGAATTGCTAAAATAATTGTAATAGGAGATGTATCTTTGGGTCATATCTAGTTGATTCATGTTCCTCCTGACACTAATTCACAATTCCTCTGTGTGTGTACATATTCAGACTTTTTGTTGTTATTGTTTTCCCTATTAATTCATAAACCTTTTGAAGGTATATACATTCAGATGCTCTGGATTAAATTTAGCTTATTTGAATGTTTGGTCATATTTAAAAGACTGGGTTACATTAAAAGCTATATATTCTATTTTTATTGTGTGAATTATCTACAACTTCAAAAAATATAAATCTATAATTAAATTTCATAAAAGAGTAACAAATAATTAATATGACATATATATCCCATGGTACTATACATTCATTAAGTATATTGCCTATCTTGTTTAGAAAGAAATAGTGCAGCTAGTTGTCAGTATTCATTTAATTTTAATGAACACATTATTTGAGAGTGAAACAAATATGGTTTTCAAACTGAAAATAACATATACAAACTGTTTTTGGAGTTATTTCTAAAAAGATCTTGATTCTCATCCTAACGTAAAAGAAATACATAAGATGATAAGTAGAAATGCTACATTTTCTAAGATTTGACATTTTCAATGATCAGGAATTACAATAGTTTGCAAAAAATAGAGCATTACTAAAAAGAGAATTCTGTGAATAAAATGATGCTTCTGTTTCCAAAGATTATTGCTATAGTAGAGTCGTGTGAAAATAATAATTAAAGTGAAATATTTTTTGGCAAAGTTTGGGGACAGGTTAGGACTATGATCAGCAAATTATCTCCAGGTAAATTCTGGAGCTAAAACACTAACAGTGAATATTCTTCAGGTAAAGAGGAAATAGATTAAAACCACAAACATATTCAAATGTACTGAGATAACATCAATTATAGCCAAAGCTTCAGAAATTGGATATTAATAACATCTCAATGAAAGCAATCCTGAAGCCTCAAATCCCAGCCATTGTGGAATATAAAAGATATAGAAATAATTTTTCTCTGCAATTCACTAACATGCAGACCAGAAGTGAACAGTTATATATTATTTCATGTCCTTATTGTGGTTAATTTAAAATTGACAAAGATTTATTAAATTTTATGCAAACATTAGACTTAGCTCTATTATATACCTGGATGAAGTAGCTATAAAGTAGTTGGGTTAGCTTTGTAGGCACTAGTAATTGAAGAAATACCAGGTTAATTTCTTAGCGATTCAATATATATGTAGTAATAGTAGGAATTCAGATTCATTTTAATAATCCAGAGAATAAATTCTGACAATCATATTCTGAATTGGTGTAATTATTTACAATACTTTTTAGGGAAACAGCTCTACAAGGAAGGAAAGATTAAATTACCTCCTACAAAGTTTATGTAATGTTGTATGTCCACTTGTCTTCTTTAAGCTAAAATAAATATGATATTTCCAAGAAAAATCTGCTTAGGTTGATAATTTCTATTTTAAAAAGAAATCTCTTTTTTATGAAATTCCTAATAACATAATTTTTTAGTGAAAGATAATTTGCTAATGAAAAATGGTCCCTTTTTCTCCTGATGAGGTATTGATTTCACATTACAAGGGTAGAAGAATGATTTCATTAGACATATTTATATTTTTAACAAGGTTCCCCTCGGGACCTGAAGTCAAAAATATAACAAAGCTAACTTCCAAGAAACATTTCTGAATTCATCTGCTGTGTGAACTAATTACCCAGTTGCAGACATCTCACCTAATTAAATCCAAAGGAAAGATTTTTCTAAGATATCATTTTTGGAAGATAAAGTGTTTCTTGGCTTTTTTGAACTTCATTCAGAAAGTGAAATCAATGAACACATTGGAAATGACACTAAAGGGGAAATAAAGTAGCCGAACTCTGATTGCATTTTGTTGTTTACATCCTGACCAGAGTACCTGTTACACATTTGTGCAGAGATCTTCAAAGAGAATGAATCAGTCATGAACTTCCAAATGGGACAGGCTTATGTAGTTACTTCAAAATAACTGTTAGCATTTCATGAGATGTTAATGCATTTTATCTTATGAAATACTCAAATTAAAATATTAAAACAATCAAAGCATAGTATTGTCACTGCAGGAATTATGATTCCCTTGTAGGATGTTTTTCATAGCATCTTCACTTAATAGTTCTGCTAATACTCTCTGAAAAGAAATGGTTAATCATTTCTATAAATAAAATTATCTAGGGAAAGAGAGTCTAAACATATGCAGTTATTTAAACTTAGTAAAAATTAATATTAGTACATGTATACACATCTATTTTCTCCTGTTATACGGCAGATAAAAACAGGGCATAGAAGTGGATAATTGTCCTCTGAGAAAGAATTTTTTGAGAGAAAGAATATTGCATTTTAGAAAATGTTTGCATGCTTTTCAAAATACTCCTGGAAAAAGAAAGGTCCTTGGGCAAGAAAAATGAAGAAAACTCTCTCTCTCTCTCTCTCTCTCTCTGTGTATATATATATATATATATATATATATATATATATATATATATACACACACACACATATACACAGATATATGTATTTCTCATTGGAGGCTACTTAACATGCAAAAAGATTTTTACATAAATAAGGGTTGGTGAATAAAACATTTAATTTGATTATAATGGCTATAGTACTCACTTTAACAGATAACAATTTTCATAGTCAATCAAAATGGTAGAGCCTGTCTTATATTTGGTTTTTATATTGAGAAGAATCAGTGCCATTAGAGATTCTGAATCTGTAACAATCAGTTCCTGAAATGAAAACACTAAAATTTGTAGCTCAATGACTGTCACCTTAAAATGAACTACTTGTGTTTCCATTCTTTGTTAACAAATCATTTCACCAGTAAAGAACTGATGAAGATACATGGAACATACTCATATTGTTCTTGTGATAATTAGTTTATATAGAACTGCTAATAATATATTTAATGACACAATAATATTGTCATATCTTCACTTTTTCACTTCTGCTGTTATGTTTTAAGGCCAAGAGTTATGAAATGAATACATACTTGCTGCAAATCAACTTGAAAAAGGACCTGGCCTTTATAGTAACACTCTTGCAATGATTAAAAAAGGATTGACTATAGTAGTTTGATTAATTAACTTACTAAAAGTGAACTCAATTTGACCTGCATTCAAAGTGGAAAAGATGCCACAATTTTCTTGGTAGCGTATACAGGAAGTATCCAAGAATTGAAGTATGTTAGATCAGATTAAATGGAGAATTTTACCCTTATCTCTTTCCATCCGCATTGAGTACTGCAGAGAGTAAAAAGGCATGTGCTTTAATTAAACAATGACACTTATGTGATTTAAATAAGGGAGAGTGGTGGAGGTTGCCTTCATAGCTTAGTGACAGTGGATGTTTCTTGATATTCTAGTAATTAGTGTACGTGATAAGATTCTGGGGTTGCAGGGGCCACTGAATCATTAGCAACAAATTAGGGAAATGTCCATAATGGGTGACAGAGAAAAGTAGAATTAAAGATGTGCTATATTGGTGCTTGTGATGCTGTACCACTCCCCCCGCCCGGATTCATAGGAGTGAACTAGATGGAACTACTGAGACCCTAGTGGATTTAGGAGGATTTCTGAACTGATTCTTCTACTTAACTACCTTTCCATAAATTGTACACTGACTTAATGATCCTATTCTTATGTTGTTATATTTGCTAGAATTTACCCTATTAATTTTTTTTTTGTACCAGGGATCGAACTCAGAACCTTGTGCTTGCAAGGCAGGCATGGTGCCACTGAGCTAAATCCCCAGCCTACCCTATTAATTTTTTAATCTTTAAATTTTTAATGTAGCAATTAATTTATGAAAGTTTTTACCATTAAGTTGATCTCTACTGAGAGTTCTGTAATACAATTATTCAAAATTTTACTGAAAAAATGCATTTTTTCCAATAAAATTCTATTGGAAAAGCAACCATATCCATGTCCATTTTACTTCTGATTTTGTAGAGTCAGTAGGATACGAAGTTAATATTTACAAATAGACTGTAACATTTGTAAATCCAAGGAGCAACAGACATATCAGAGGCATAAGGTGTGAATATTTTTGTGTTATTTGTTGTTTAGAATTGTAGCATTAGTTAGCAATAGTATCTAGAAGTATTTTCAGTGCATACTGATAATGTTGAGTATTATCTACTTCAGTCAGATTTGTTAATGCCCTTTCCATTTCTTACTGTATTTTTTTTCTTCTAAAGTACTTGAAAAGTTAGCAAATTCTTCCTTGAAGTACTATAAACTCTTTGGTGTATTACACATACTCAAATAATATTCATTAATACAAATTATGGGATATGCTGATTGTATCTACACCAGAAATGTAGTGCTTATAAACTCCTGAATTATTTAGAAATTTGTTTGAAGGCAAATAATCACTCAGAAAATCCATTTAGTAGAAGATTAAAAGAATATATATTTATTTCCTCACAAATCACTATAGCAACCCAGAACTCAGAAATAGGTCAATAGTAACATCATTCATTTTCTTTCTTTTGTTATCATTTAGTTAGCAGATTAACTGTCCTTTCATGGTGGAAAATTTTAACTGAAGCTCCAGAATTCATTTTCTGTTACAAAGCAAAAAATAAAAAAATGTAAAGGACATCATTTACTCCAATTTAGATTTTGGTAAGAAACAAAGGCCTTCGTAAGAACTCTGACACCATCCCAATAAATTTCTGTTTAAGTTTTATTTTTGTATTTGCTATCCTGAAATTTTAAAAAAGAGTGAGAGAAAAATAGAATTTAAATTTTTCCAGATTCTATTGTGTGGAAAGATGAAAGGAGTCTTAATAGATGTACATTGAGCTAAACTCTACTGTTAGCTTAAAGCTTCACAAGCATACTTTTCCTACTTCATCATGACTTCTCCAGATATTAACTCTTTAGATAATAGTTCATCTGTTTAGTAGGATCTGGAATCATATTCATACATATTATCTTAGACCTCTTGGTGTGCTTTAGGCCTAAAGAGGGTTAAAGATCAGTCAACATTCATATGATAGAAGGTATTTTCATATTTCACAGAAAAATCATACATGGTTGGGAGAGCTGGTAATAAATGTAATTTGTTTTGTTATCTTTTTAAAATCTGCAGTTGAAAATAGTGTCATGTAGAAGTAGACAACTATGTAGTTTAACAATGTACTATGTATTATCTAAAAAATGTATCATTCTCCATTCAATCTATGCATAAACAGTCTGATTTTATTTGGCAGATGCCAAGACTACAGCCCTATAATCTTCCCAAAACCATTCAGCAAGTAATTTACAGGATCACAGTCCAAACCTAAGAACTCTAAATTCTGAGTCTATGCTCTTAATATGTTTTATTTACACTATCATGAAAGCGCTTCTTCATGTCTTCAAATGATGTCATAGAGACTTTTTAATAGTCTCATATTCTCTCAGTGAAATGAAGAAAGTAAAACTATTAAAATGAACTTCCTCATAGATACACTTTTATGAAATTATACAAAAAATTAAAATTGTCCTATGAGGATGAATATTTAAAGTGTTTCCCTATATTTTCACTAGAATTATTGTAATGCGAATGTGAGACTGTCATTTTATGGCAGTATTAATCAAAGAAATGTTTCAAACTCTATCAGGGATAGTTCTGAGAGTGAAAAGATGTAATATTAATAAGTAAGCAGTGGTAATTCTCATAAGACAGAATTAGCATCCAATAAACTGTGACTTTCCTTTCCATCACCTTAATTTTAGGGCATTAATACATTCTTTAGAATTAATTTATTTTCTTTCTCAAACTGAAAATTCTAATGATTCATCCAGTTTGGTTGATACATAAAGTTCATTTTTAGAAATACACCTTTTCACTTCTGGCAGGTAAATAACTGTCACTCTGATCAACTAATATCCATAATTGTGAACTTGTTTCCAGTTGTCTTGTCAGGTTCCCTGCTGCTATAATTGCATTCATTATTCAGTCCTTAGGATGAGAATACAAGCAAAACCACGAAATAGCACACTATGTGATGAGATAATGATCTCCGACTTTGAAAATCATGGTTTCAAGATCCCCTTAATATTTGTTTTCTGAAAATGTCTCAGCTTTGTCCCAGAGTGTATACAACAGTGGGAGACTATTAGCGTGGCCCTGTGGTGGCGAATAATAGTTTTTAGAGGAATGAATGCCTGAATGGTAACTGGGTAAAATAATGTAGATTACCTCAGTGGACATACATATGTTTTTCTTAATAACATGGTCACTGGAGGTCGGCAGCTCTTTGCAGTTTTCCATTTCTGGGAGAATATGGATCTAGTAATAAATTATCCACAGTTCTAATGGTAGTATTCCCCTGTTCAAAAAACATATTCAGTCAATTCCTCTTGTGTATAAATAAAATCTAATTTGTTAACAGAATTTCTAACCTTTTATAGTTGTTAATCTTTCATAAATTGTAAGATACATATTTTTCTCATGTTTTAGTATTTATGAACTTAAGAAGAATCTCACAATCACCATTCATTCACCTTGACTCTTTCTTTGCAGGTTTTGTTGCCATGTTTCCAAGTTTACTGATTTGTCTTCTGTTTATTTTCTAATCTGTTGGTAAGATTATCCAGTGTCATTTTTGTTGTTAATATTTTAATTTCATATTCCTGTAATTTCTCTGAATTGATTTATTAATTCTAACAGTTTTTCAGAAGAAATTTTATAAGTATCTATTACAAAAATAGCCATCTGAATTCATATTCACAGCTATTGCCAATACAAAAAAGTACAGCTACCATGGGGAAAACTGGGCCATTTCCTTAGTACATCCACCAACCTCATAACCTAGTTTTTCTACTTTAAATATTAATCTCACAAAATAATATGTTAACAGCAATGTTTATACATGAAAGTCCAAAACAGCTTTACTCTCATTTTAGGAATCATAGGAAATAATCAAAAATTGGATCAGTATAATTGTTAAAATTGTGATGTTTTTATTTTTAAAATAAAAACAAGTTGACAATAAAAACCGATAAACTACTCAGGCATAGAAAATATCAGAATTATAATGAACTATCAAAGATGCTAGAAATAAAGAACTCCATTTTGATTTAATTTATATGAAATTCTTGAAAAGGTAAAACTATATAGATCTAACATAAATTAGTTGCTTTAAGGTAGAGAGTGAACTAATTGAACAAGAAGTTGTCCCAAGTTTCAATAGTTATTTTTTGCTTACAAAGTCATTTATCTGGAAAGTGTGCCTTCTGTTCATCCATGTCATACACAAGACTCATTACAATGAGCTATTTCTCATTATTTTAATTCTTTGCAAGAGATTTAGTGATACTTTGTACAAACCCTCAATATAAAATAAATTGAATCGATCTCATTATAGCTCCATCAAAGTCGGATCCATTTGGAAAGAATTTTGGTTTAAAACATAATGAATAGGTTATTATGATTGCATCACCATTTTCAGAATGATACATAAAGATTTTTGTTCAAAATATGTACATAACACATAGTATACTGTTGTTCCACTGAGAAGTATGACACCATAAGTCTATATACATTTTCCACAAAAGTATCTACAATTGTCTATCTAATTTCTGAGCTAGATGTGGTAGAATACACCTGTAATCCCAGCACTCTGGTTGAATGAGTCCAGTGGTTTGTAATTTCAAACCAACTTGGGCAATTTGGCACCTTGTCAAGGGCCAGTTTCAAAAAATAAAAATAAATAGATAAATAAATAAATAGGTACTGAAGATGTAGCTCATTGTGAAGACCTTTGGTTCAATTGCCAACACCATACAAAAATATTTAAATTCTATATTGAAGATTTACAGGAACAGTCATTTTGTCATATAAAAGTGTAAATTTATAATGATTTAAGAATATATATCAACCAAACAATAATTCTATTACAGTTTTAGGTGGCCAATACTTTTTCTCCAAAGATAGTTCTTCCATACCCTGCATTGTTTAATATGTTCTTCACATAATGATTTACACAAGAAAAGGAAAATATTTACAGCTTCAAAGCAAATTGCATACAATTTATTTCTGAAGTGACATATTTACTTACCAAATAAGTATAGCATCGTTTTATTTTGCTTATGCATTTAAAGAAAATGTATTTATAAAAGTGGTTTTCAGTAAATATGTGTATTGTGCTTAAGGAACTTGAAGATTTTATTAAGATTTGTACATGGAGAAAATTGTGGATTCACATTCAGTGTTAAGTACTGCAAATATTTTATTTATATTTTTTCCAGTTAATAGGCCTGATATTTTAAACTCAAGGTTGGTTTATGTCATTTTTTCTCTCCCATAATTAATTTCATTATCCATTGTTATTTTAAAAGCAGTTCTTTCTGCTCTGTGAGGTCCATTGATGTTTGGAGCATATTTATAAAATGAAATATATTCATGAGATTTTTCAGTAAAACAGAAATTAAGGGATCTCTCAAGTCTAGATGATTATAAAGCCAACTAAGTCTGACTTAAGACACATTTATTTTCCTTGGCACACATACAACTAGGGGTATAATTGATTTCTCATTTCTCTGGTATTGTCAAAATAGCAAAACCACCTCTTTTCTTTATTCTATCACCCAGGAACACTTCTTAGTACTGGGCTTGTTATTGCTAACTTTCCATGTTTATTTATTTAATTAGTGATAGATAATAGATCCCTGCCCTATAATACTCTCTAAGATGTAGAAGAGAAACTGAGTTAATTTTTGATTATTCATCATATAAAAGCCTCAAAACTATATACATTAGAAGAAATTTGAGAATCAAATTTAATGATAATTAACATTTATTTTTAATAACATTGTGTCTAGTATAGCTTTAAGAATTTTTACCTTATTAATAATTATAAAAATTCAACTATCCTCTTAAAAGAGTTTAGAATTACAGTATTTTGTAAGAAACAAATCTAATTCTACATACATGAAATAAGTAATTTACCTTACCATTTGCTAAAGCTTTTATTATATTTTTCTGAGGTAGTATGTTAAAATTTATGATATATTTTTAATAAAAATTTTTAAATGTGAGCTTTTCAATATTATATCTGAATATATGTAATTAATTTTACATATAATGGTATGTGTATTATGGTATGTGTTTTATAACATTCTCAAATTCTGCCTTCTCCAAGTAAATGTTAAACATTTCTATATTTCTTTTCAATTCTTTTTTATCTCCTTTTTTTTTTTTTTATCTGACCAGGCATCAGATGACTGCAAGAGACCAACAGCTCCTAATTGGATTATTGACCTTTTCCAGAGTTCTCAATTTCTCTGCCTTTGCTTTCTGCTGAAAACCATTATTTTTATGGAGAGGAATTTCTGCTGTACAATGACCTTTCTATATTCTTTTATTCACTCATATTCAGTATGTGATTATCAGTTTCATTTTTATCTCTGGCATTCTTCTTCATATTTGAGACCCAATTGATTTCCTAATATTAAGAGTTCTTCTTTCTATGTATTAGCTGCTTTCTCATTTTGTTTATTCTTGAAAATCCAGATTGTTTTTTTCATCAAGCATGCTAAAGAATTATAAAATATATATATAGCAAGATAAAAACTTTTCAGGTCATTGTAATGATTTCCCAATCCTCAGACATAGTAATGGTAGAGAAAAATGTAATTTTTAAAAAAAATTCTGACCACATTAAAGAACAATATAGAAATTATCATGGAGTAAGATCAAAAGCAAGGTTGAACCTGGAAGAAAATACCATTCTGCTGGAATCCCTGGCACAAGATTCATCCTTTATTAAAATGTTTGCCTGAAGCCATCAATATGGGTCTCTTATTTGAACATAAACTGTGGTATGAATGCTCAATCTTGGAAAGTTTATCCTCAAAATCTTAACCATTGATGGGTTTGAGGTATGCTCTGGGTTCCTACCTGTGATGTTGGAGACAGATGCAGGGCCAAACTCTTTGATGTTTAGATGAGGGACTACAAAATTCTCTGAGGCAACCATCATCCAGTCACTAGATCAGAACCTAGCTCTGAAACAAGGATGCACAAAGAAGGAGCCTGAAACAGAAGAGTGCTTGTGAAAAGAGGAAATGTAAACTTCCATCTCTATTCATGCACACTGTGTACATGAACTCCTAGGAAACACACACATAGGTCAGATTATTTGCAGCATTGCACTATCATGGTTTAATATTATCTTTATTTGAATTCAGACATTAGCTTACCATTATACACATTAAAGTATTAAAATGGAAAACTGAAATTTGACAATTCAGATTACCATATGAGGAATGATTTTAGATCATTTAAATTGATTTATGTAAAATATTTTTATTTGAGCATTATTTCAAGGCTTAATTGAAATTGATATTAACTTTCTTGATCAATGATCTGATTATGAATTAATAGAGTCTTCATGGATCTTTCTCTTGCCTTGCTGAAATATCAGGTCACATTTTAAATTCAATTTGTTAGTAGTGTTACACAAAATGTCTATTGCAACACATAAATGCACTTTAGTTCCATTTTTAAATAATATTAATTTTTGACTAAGTAATTCTTGCATAAATATTTCTCCATATCAAAATAATTTCATTTGTATTACTTTTTTAATTTCAAAGATAAACAGTTGTCCATAATATGCTGTAATCTTTTAAGATATTCCATAAAATTCAAAAATAAAGATGTATTTGTGATATTGGATTGGATCTATATATTGTATGTATTTTCTTAATTTTTCCAGCCTCTTCACATTAAATTTAACTTCTTTTGATAGACCTAACATATTTTTACTCTTGTTTATAATGACAATAATTTTAAAATGTTATCAATGGTGTCTCCTTTGGAGTAAACTAATTTAGCACATGTATCTTCCTTTCTGATATGTCTACTATTTTGAAACATAAATTGCATTATGATTAAGAATAAATAACTGGATAGTAAATAACTTCTTTTTCAGTTAATCAAAACCAATGAAAAGATTTCCAATATTTAATTGAAATTCATGTTACTCTTTTTTTTTTGTACCGGGGATCAAACTTGGGACCTTGCGCTTTCGAGACAGGTGCTGGAACCACTGAGCTAAATCCCCAGCCCTCATGTTGCTCTTTGAGAAATGAATAATTATAAGCCTGTTATCTTCACATGGTACTTACAGATTTTGTAGAAACTATACTGTTTCTACAAAACAGTATATATAAACTAAGACACACACATTGGCACAGAGATAATTACTGATACTAATACTCTCCACTTCAGTTGTTACCTCCTTAGGCTTTTTGGAAAATGTGGTGGGAAATTTAAAATGAGACTTAAAAGCTGTTGGCCTGTAGAATCAATAGGAGAGTTGTGAACATCAGGCACCTACACACATAAAAATGTTCCATGGTTTGGTTCACATTTGCTTTATTCCCAAACAAATTACATAATTTGGGGATTCTTTTTCAGTGCTAGGGACAGAACCCACTGCCTTACATTTGCTGGGCAAAGGTTCAGGTATGAACTGCCTTCTTCTCCACCAGTACTAGCAACTACTGTTCTCTCTCTCCTTCTCTTTCTCTCTCTCCCTCTCTCTTTCCATCCTTCTCTCCCCCCACCCCACTATGAACTACTAGTTTCTGATAAATCCCTGCCTCCCCTGTGCTGTTGCCAGAGCTACTGCTCATGCCAGCGCTACTGGAGATGGAACTGCAGATATGATTTCTGTGCTGAAGATATTTTCTCCAGGAGCCCTAAAAATGCCAACTTGGGGTCCAGTTCATAAAAAGTCTCCAATAAGTGGTGTATGAAAATTGTAACTTCAAACTTCCACTGTATTTTTTGATATCCCATCAGGATTTCCTTGATGGAAAAATAATTTTTATTATTTTTATGTAAACACAAAATAGTTATATGCATTATTTATCAGGTAGGAAGTAGTGTTATGAATCTTGAATAAAATGTGCAAAAAGTAAGCCAACTATATATATATATATATGTTATATATTACACATACTTTCACATATAATTAGCTAACTTTTATGTATATATAAAAGTATCATGTTAAATATTTAACTTTTTTATAATGGGAACCTTCAAAATTTATACTCAGCAATTTCTAAATGTAAAAAATTCAATTTTCAACTATATTCACTATGCTGTACAATTAAAATGAAAAATCAAAGTTGTTCAAGTTAGCTAACTGAAACCCTGTAATATTTGATATTTTTTTCACTCCTAGCTTCTGATAAACATTTTACTTTGTGTTTCTATGAGTTCATTTTTTCTTAAATTCAACATATGAAGGCCAATATTTTGTATTTTAGTTTTGTGTTTGACTTATTTCACTGCCTGATTTTCTCTAATTCCACCCATGTTGTTTCAAGTGGCAGAATTTCTTTATATTTTCAAAGCATAGTAGTATTCCATATGTGTATATACCATATTTTTTGTATCCATTCATTTCTTGATGGAAATTTAGGGTGATATCATCACTAGCCTATTGTTACTAAGGCTGCAATGAACATGAAAATGGAGACTTTTTGCAGCATTCTTATTTCAAAGTTTTTAATTATTTCATTTGAATACATTTATATGACACAAAGTGACAACTTTATATATGCATGCAATGTGTTGCAACTTATTTTAAGTCTGTCTCATAAATATTCAGAGCTGAAATTGATAGATCATATGTATAGTAAATGTATTTCTAGTTTTTTGAGGAACACCATAATACTTGCACAAATTTATGTTCTTATAACACTATACAAGTGTTCCCTTTTCTCCACATCTTCAAAAACATTTGTTATATTTTCTCTTTTTCATAATAACCATAATAAGAAATGTGAGGTTAGATCTCATTCTGGGTTTAATTTGTATCTAATGATTATTGATAACATGCTTTTTAAAAAAAATGCATCTATTCTTTTGAGAAACACCTATCCAGATCCCTGCCCTACTTTCTTTCTACAGTGTTGAATTGTTTATGTATCATACATTAACCCCTTCTCAGATGTATGGCTTGCAAATATTTTTTTCTAACCTATCTCTTCTCATCAGATTGTTTTCTTTGTTGGGCAGAAGCATTTTATTTTGATGTGATCCCATTTTCTCTACCTTTATTTTTGTTGCCTGGGCTTTTGTAATTAAATCTAAAAATTCATTTCTCATATAATTATAAGGTAGCTTTCTTCCTATGTTTTCTTCTAATAGTTTTATAGGTTCTGGTCTTAATTTTAAGTATTTAATCCATTTTTTGTAGATATTTCTACACAAAGTGACATGGGAATCCAGCACTGTTTTCTATATGCATATCCTGTTTTTCCAATACCATTTATAAAGAGATTTTTTTTTCTTGTATTTGTCACCTTTGTGGCAGATCAGCTGACTATAGGTATAGAGAGATTTTGTAAGAACTCTATTTTGTTTTATTAATCAATGGGTATATGTTTAACCAATATAAAAAGTTTTAAATTTTTCAACTTGTTTGAAGGTTTTTTTCTAAAATTTGGTATGAATGTTCTTATGTAAAAACTAAAGAAAAAACGATATTTAAAAGTAATCCTCTTATACAAAGGAGTTACATTGTCTTTGAACAAAATGTTAGTATGTTTATCTCAATCCTGTTTTATGATGACATTTTTCCACAGTGATATTTTACCTTCACATAAATAGAAAAAAATTTTAAAATCATCTGTATTCTAAACTTTCCTATACAATGTTAAACCTCACAGTAGCAAGGTCTAGGTCAAATTTTTATCTAAAGGTGTGTGTGTGTGTGTGTGTGTGTGTGTGTGTGTGTGTGTGTAAGTATATAATGAGGCTTATTTTCTTAGACCTTTAGAAAATTATCTTCTCTTTATTGATTACTGAGGGTGTAAATATGTTTTTGTCTTTTTCATGTTGAGAGAGAGTACTCTGATTTCCTTTAGTAGGTTATCAGCCAGCTGCACATATTTTTCAACTGCAGTGAGGAAAGTTTTCTAACATAAAAAGCATCACAAGTGAGTATTTATAACAGAAAAGAAATGCAAAACCCACTAACCTTTGAAAGTTCTAGTAATTCAATAGAATTCTAAGTGTTAAGAAAAAATACTTGTTTGTAATTATTCAAGGAAATTTTTCCCTTTAGAAATCCAATTTGGCTGAAACAAGACAAAAACACTGTCTTCTATAGACAAATACAAGAAATCTGTATTCTGTCAAAAACACATTTTTGGAAGGCCATCCACATATACATGAAATGTCAGCCATTGGTGATATTTAGGATTATGGGATTCTCTCTAGACAACATGACCAAATATTAACTTTGGAAATCTCCAAGAAAAAGTGCATCGAGTCCTTCATTGAGATGAATATACATTCATTTTGTGATTTCTAAAGGACTTTTGTAAAAGCTAGTACCTCTCTAGACAAAAGGACCATATAAAATTTCGATATAAGTTTTGGTCTGACTGCAGTCATTGAAGGTCAAATACATACTACATGACCAGTATTGTAAGATCAGGTATCTTTGAAACTTACACAAAGTGAAGAAAATATGAGATTCAACATGTTTATTAGTAGGACACATTTGTATTTATGTCTATGACACACACATACATCATTACATACAGAACATACACATGAATCGAAATTATTTCACTGTTAATAAATTTTAATAATATTTCTTTGGGAAATATTAGTAATTACATATGTTGTGACTTTGAATATCAAATGAAATATGAGATGTTATAGTAGCATATAAAATAAAAATTTAAAATATCTGATATATTAATGCATATAGGGAAATATCACAACTCCACTAATAGATACAAATAATATATATTAAAATATATATGAAACTATTAAAAGTTACAAAATTTTAAAAATTCTGAATATAGAATAAATTACTTATGATTAAGAGCCTTTTATATGTATATTGGAAATCAAGAAATTGTTTTAAATCAGACTACAAATTTGATGCTTACAGAAATATACTTATAAAAATGTAAATATGTAACTAGGAATATTACAAAATCTTTAAAACATAGTTTATTGAAACTTTATACATTTTCAGGAGAGAAAAAAGTGTAATAAAAATTGACACATGTAAAGAGAATTTCAATGACCCAGGAGAAATATCAAGTAGGCTGAAATGAATGAAATTGAAGTTTGAATAGGAAAGAAAAAAAGAAATACAACAAAAATATTGAAAGAAATAATAGATATTTTTCTATGTTAAATATAAATCCATGTATTACTGACTACAAATTCATGAATTGCTAACTACAAATTTCACATGGTGATGGTGAGAGCACCACTTCAGTATAAGTCAATGAGGAAAACCCTGTCCATATTCCTAATCACGATGTAATAAATTGGTGCTGCTCCCAAGACCAAGCCAAAATTGAAGAGATTTGGGGTTGGAGCTGCATCATCTGAGTAGCTCACAGATAGAGCAGAGACCTACAGAGGATTTATAAACTAAATTGACATTTGTACAATAGCTTCTTTATCAGGGTGACTCCTGTTAAAATAGATTTAGTAGGAACTAGTCTTAAAAGCTAATATTGATGATATCCAGGATACAGGTTAAAATGTCTCTTCACACAAAAATTAGATCTTAATTTAAATGAAAGTAGAAATCAATGGCATGAACACTGAAAAGACACATATTTTAAGGTTAGTAAATGAAGATTTTAAAACTCTGTTATAATAAAGGTTGAGAATGCCCATTCAAAAATGCTAGAAATAAGTGGGAAAATGGACAACATCAGCAAAAATCATTCAAAGTAGACAACATGTCATTTGCAGGAAAATGGATGAAACAGGACCATCATGTTAAGAGAAATAAGGGAGACACAGGCAGACAGATATTAAATGATTTCTTTCATATGTGGACTCAAATATAAGTAAATGGAGGGAAGAAAGACAAATAATAGGACATTAGAAAGGAGAGAAGAAGTGGATCAAGGCATGCCGGGAGTGAGAAGGGTATAGTACAATAGGGATCACTGTTTATGTTGGATGATTTCCCTTGATTTATCTATAAATTTACCAAATAATTTTCCCCTCTTCTCTCAATTGCTTTTGGCCTATTCAGTAAATTCTCTGTCTGCTTTAATTTTTTTAATTTTCAAGGTAGCATTTGATTCTGTTTCAGATCTTTCATTTATTGTTCAAACCTATTTTTATGTATAACAAATACATGCTAATAAAATTTTGAAAAAGGAAGCAACTGGTGAACAGAGAGGAAAAATAAAGAACACACAATCATAGTTGGAAACTTTTAAAACTTTCTTCTCAATGATTGGTAAGACTCTAGCAAATATTAGCAAGATTATAGAATGAATAGTGTAAACAAAATCATCAATTTAATATTCTCACATCAAGATGACTCCATGTATCACTAGTAGGAGCAAATGCATACAAGTGTACCTAGGACATTTACCAATATGAATGCTACCTTAAGTCAGAAATCAAACACTCAATAAATTTAAAATAATATATAATTTAAAAATTTCTCTCTGAGTTAATGTACAAATCACAGAGAGTATAAAAAGACACTTTTCAACCAGAAACTAAATAATACAGTTTTAAATAATGAATAGATTAGATATGAAGTCTCAAGCAATCAAAAATGTTATTGGATTAATGAAAATAAATTGATCCAAATGTATAGGGTGCAGCAAAATCATGCTTAACAGTTGTAGCAGTCAGTGTTCACTAGAGATGTATATGACATATAAAGGATTTACAAGGAAGGCTTGCAATGACAGCCTGCAGAGTCCAGTGTGAAAGAACACAAAAAGGAAATTTTCTTGCTGGAGATCCAAATGATCCAGCAAAAGTCAAAGGTCTGAGCTGAGGCTTACTGGAGTGTCCCATGCTAATCCTTATCAGGCATCCAAAGTGCCTGGGCTGAAAATCTGAAGAGTGTGCACTTGAAGAGTCTGTGCTGGAAATCTGAAGACAAATGTCCAAAAGTGATGGTAAACACTGGAGCTTCTCTGAAGAATCAGAAGCATGACTTCCTTCTTTTTTTCCCTTTTTATGCCATCCAGACTACAGTTCTCTTGGTTGGGGTCACCCACACCCAGGATGGGTCTTCCTTCTTCGGTAAGTCCAACATTCACACCCAGAACTATGTTAACTTGATCAGCTGGACATATCTTATTCAAGTTGACACCACAGTTAAGATGACAGACACATACTTACAGTATTTCATGTAATATTAGAAAAGGAAAAAATCTAAAATCAATAAAGTGTGCCTCCACCATAAAGAGCAGAAAAAGAGAAGTTTAAGCCTAAAATAAGTGCAGGAAAAGAAAAACAGTGAATAAAAAATCAATTGAAAATAGGATAATGAGTAGAAAAACAGTGAGACCGAATGAGTGTCTTAAAATACAATGTATAAGATTAATTGACAAAGAGCTACTTTGTAATATAGTTGAGATAAGCAAAATAAAGAACAACTAGAACAAATTGCTTCAAAAATGATAGTCAGTATTAACTCATCTTCAAGTTTTTCATTTTGATCTTTTCCCAGGCAGTATCATCTCATAATTTTGTGCAGCAGTAGTAGTAAGCTGCATCTCGCCTTCAGCCCTGTAATCACAGGTTGACATCTAGTAATCTACGTGTGCTTTGGTGTACTTTGTTGGCAGCATCTTTTGTGTCTCAGCAGTCAATACATTACAGAACATATTTAATATTTTATTATAGAGTAGACTTTGGTTAGATTATATTTTTCCATCAATAAACACTAATGTGTTTTGTGTTTAAGGCAAGCTATGCTAAGCCATCATGTTCAGTAGATTAAGTACAATAAATGTATATTTGACTTATCAATACTTTCAATTTAGAATGGCTTTATCTGGATGTAAGTAATCAAAGGGTAAGAAACATCTGTACTTGTTTTAAGGTATTTTTTCCCCTACATCTTAATGTTTGTCCATGAGGGTTATATCTTTTACACTTTCTTAATTTATTTTGTATCATGAAACACACGAAACTCTCCTTAAATGAAGTCCTAGCCAAGTAAGTCCTAGGAAACTTAATTTTATATTCAAATATTCAATTTCATCACTGCAGAAGAGTTGGATGTTTTGTGGTATTATATTCAAAATATACTCTACCTAATCAAGAATTACAACTTTGAAGTCAGAAATAAAAATTTCAAAGTAGTCTTGAGCAAAAATTTGAATGGACAGCAAACACCTCATAAAATTTTAAGCTCTATTTTTGTTTTGCAGATTATCTATAATATATTAGCTCCAAAATATTTAAATCATGGTTTGCTAATTTTAAATTATTAATATAACATTTATCAGTTCTTGAATGTCAATGAAATTATAGCTAAAATATTTTAAACTCACGGAGTTAGTAACTACCCATATAGGGGAACTGAACATGAGCAGCCAAATGTTGGTTCTTACAATTTTTCCCCACTTAGAGGTCTTAATGATTATCAAGTTGCAAAGTAAACTGATATGATTTGAATCATCACAAAATTTTTATTTGTAAAGAATTAAAGGTTAATAAATATAATTCTATTGATATATGGGACACTCAAAACCATATCCCTCTTTTTACCAGAGCAGACAATACCAAAGCATTAGATTTAGCCATTCTTTGATGGACATTGTTATGAGGTTAGCAAGTTTTTTTAATTGGGAGTAATTGTAGATATAACTGGTCAGATAACTATTATATTAATTGTTACTATACATTTACTTGGTCCTCTCATTTCAAATAAAAGAGAGTCAATCTCTAGTGCTTGCCAATTATATTTCAATGGGTAATAAAAGTGTAGTTCCTCATAAAGCTTTCACAAATGGACAGTCAGTACATGCCAATTACTGTAATTTAATTAGAGGAAATTTAGCCGACTTTGATAACATGACCATTTATCCTGCAGTTTAACAAACTGTGAATAGAAAGCTTAATAAATTTAAAATATTCTCTTGCCCTCCCATTCTCAAAAATCATTACCTTTCTTTTAGAGATTTTTATTAGACTAGGTTAGGAGAGTAAACAGATATTTTGAAATAAATTTTTGTCCAACTCAGCTATGTATTCTGTTGATTTGTTTCATATTTTAAGTGAATAATGTAAACAAAACTATATGTAATAAAGTATGATATTTTTTCATTTCTTTGTTCTGAAATTATCAAATAACCTAATGAAAATGTTCAAGTTAGAGTTAAAGAACAATTATTGAAAATATATATGTACTTCTCAGTGGATATTTATTCAAATACCTTGTATTATATAAAAGAAAGTGATGTGATTGATTCAAAATACACGGACAGGTAACTGCAGTGTGCTTTTCTCTAAAATATTTTCAGCTTTGTAATGTATTTGTCCTGATTTTGTTGATATTGAAATGGTTTGTTATTTTGATACTAAAAGGTGAAAGAATGTTTCAGTTGAGTACTTTGAAGGGATGGAAAGCATCTCTTTAATTACTAGGATTGTAATAGTATGGAAGTAAATCTTTTAATACCTATAAATTCTGGAGTTACACTCAGGAATAGAGGGCAAATGCACATGCAGGTAAAGGAGCTTGTGTAAACAGACAAAGAGGGAGAGCTGTATGTGTTCTAGCAGTCCTATCAGGTCCAGGATATGATCCAAATAGAATTTTGTTAGGTATTTTATTTTGTGGGTGTATAATAAGCTGGCAATATACTCCTAAGTGAAATAAACAGGACACACGTGTAAAAATATCAAATAGTTTCTCTTGGGTTAAAAACTAAAAGTGTAAATAAGGATTAAAATGTAAAATTGATATTGTGAAATAGGAAGAAAAGGCCTAAAGGAGTAGAGGAAGTGGGAGGGGTAGGGGAAAGCAAAGAAGGGAAAACAAAAAAATAGGAGACGAGGAAAAAATGGAAACGAAGTCTTTGTAAATAGGGAAGGCTGGAGTAGGTTAAGAGAGGGCAGGGGAACGGGGAAAAAATAAGAACCAAGATACATCATGTAAAGGTACAAGATCCCAATGATGAATGTAACTATATTATATACCTAAAATGTAACAATAAAGTTAATGGAAAAAAATTTTTTAAAAATAAAGTAAGCTGGCATTAATTCCAGAAAATCACATTATGATGAACAGGGTGTAAATACTGCAAATGTGCAGAGCATTTTCAGGGTATACACATCAGTGAAGCCAGTCCATAGCCTGCGTCTATCTGTCCCATAAAGTAATTACAAAGGATCAACTGTATGAGGCAGATTTCTGGTTATATGATACTGCCCCATAAAACTATAGGAATTCATTACCAAAGTTCCTATATCAAAACTTTAAACTTTCATCCAGGGTGAACTTGTGGGTTTCCTTCTCTACCAGTCCATTCGTGTGGCCAAGGAAAGGAGAGGATAAATCAACAGTCTAATATCAAACATCAATGGAGAATATTTTATATTCAAGAATAAATAACTAGTGGAGGGTGGGAAGCTTTTCTCTCAAAAGAATTTCAACTAACTAATGTAAAAGGACTAAGAAGCAAAAGTAGAATCACTATAAGGCAAATATCACAAATACAATTGTAACAAGGCAAATCAAGAATAAATATTTGAAACACTGGGGAAATGTTTAAGAACAATTAGAATAAATTTTTGCATTTTTAATTAGGATAAATTCAGTGAAACAAATTCTTAAGACAGTTTGTTCTCATGCCAGCATCAGAGAGTGTGCTTATACAAAATGAGGAATGACATCACTTGATGATATGATTTTATCGATCCACTGAGCTGTAATGAGCTTCCTCATAGAACTAAATAAGATACAGAGTGCATGATTGCATATATTTATTGCTAGTAAATCAATATAGCTAAAAGATAATTTTTATATTTATTAGAAGGCTTTTTGTGAAATTATATATTTGCTTTTTAGAGGTAGAAGTGTTGAAATCAAGAATTAAGTACTTAATTATAATTATCCAGAAAAAAATGTTGCTACTTTATAGGAGAACCACTCTGATCATGGCCAAAATTCTTCTACCCTTCAATATACTTTGTGTATGGAGGTTTTGGGGGATAAAGTATAGCAGGTGTCTTAAAAACATGATTTCACTTGTACAAAACATTTGGAAATACTACAGGATGATAAATTTATGGTAGAAACGTAAGCTCATTTATTTCAATTAGAAAAATATGTATAGTAGATTGATTTTATTTGAAATATAAAGATTATATTGTGCTAATAGACAATATGCATCCAACAACACTAGTCTATCTTTATATATATTACAACAGCACTGAAAATTGATTTTGTCTACATTGAAAAGAAAATAATTATGTGGTGCTTGATAGTCATAAATGAATATTAAAGTTATTATTTATTGAAAATCATGCAAACAGGCTTATTTTAATTTTCTCCATAGGACATAGTCAACAAGTAGAATCACAAATTACCTCTCTTGCACATAGTTTTAAAAGACTTAAGCTATGTTTTTGAAGTCTAAATTGTTTTACAACTAAGTCTCCATTTGTGGTATAAGTTTGTACATATTCTAAGTCACTGACTAACTTCTAAACTTGTATCTTGGTGACTAGTTATGTTTGTATTCATACCACTATGCAAAATAATTTCTTAATTTCTAAAACTGCTTTATTTATTACCTGATACTTGTTTGGATTTCCTGCTAGATTAATTTTGGAGTGAGTAGATGAAAGGAATATGATTTTGACTATTAACCTATAACAAAGATTTAAAGCCTTTGTTAAATATAATTGCTACCACATACGTGAAATAACACTTTAGAAATATAGACATATGGGATCATTAATAAATTTGACCCTTCCTCTTTGCAAGGGCAATGATATTCTCTTGCACAGACAATTACATTGCCAAAATGATTAGAAAACAAGTCTAGTAAAAATATCCCTGGATAGTTTCTGTGAAGTAGAGAATGTCCACAGGGATTTATTAATTGAATTGTTGCAGGCATGGTTGAGCAAGTTAAGTACTGTGGTTCCACTTGTTCAGGGATTAACTGTGTTTCATTATGTCAGCCAAGACTGATTGCCAGAAAAGGAGTGTGTGTCACAGTTTAAAACATTTGGTCTCCCTAGGGGTTGGTTCAATGTTGATATAGTAATAATTGAAGTTTATAGGCAAGGCTGCTAGTTCTTGTTTTATTGGATAAATCTCACAAAGAAAGGACAACGAGAATCTGCCATTTGTATTTCTGATTGATTAATCAAAATAAAAATGAACAAAATCATTTTTTCATGAATAATATATAATTATTTGATTCATGGTTGTAATGCAAACTCCATATCTGAGGAACATGCATTACTGAATACTTTTATTGATTAAATATAGGCTTTTGAGTGAGAGAGAGGGAGAGAAAGAGGAAGAGAGAGAGGGAGAAAGACGCTGGGGATTGGTCAAATCTGGGGCCTCATGCACATTAGGTAAATGTTCTACAACTCCAACTACATTTCTGGACACAGACTATTACCTATTTTTTGTTAAACTTGAACATATTTGAGGAAATGAAAAATTACTGGTTATTACTTGGATATACACAATAAAATAAATATTTCTAGAAAGTACTACAGAACTTAGTCACGTTACATTTTGCATAGAACAACTTGCTATGCTGTGAATCTTGTCTTCACTGTAACTCTTATTGACACCCATTGTCTCAGTGCAGCAGTGTCGAGAGGTTAGCCCTGGTGGGAGATGTTTATTTCAGGGAAGCACTATGCTCAATAATGAATGTCATTGTATTGTATACCTAAAATGTACCAATAAACTTAATGAATAAAAAAAGAATAGAAATGATATCATATGAAAATGAGTGAATTAATGCTCTCAAATTACTGGATAAAGTAGGAAGAGAACAGATGTTATAAAACAAGGTTAAAACTACGGTACCTACATTTTTTTCTCTTCTGTGTGTATCTACCCTTCCTCTTTCCTACCAGGCATGGAGCAACACAGGACAATCATCAGAAGCAGATTTCCAGCCATCACTTTTACTCCCAGCCTCCAGAACCATGAAAAATCAAAATATATCTGCTTTCATTATGAATTAATCAGCCTCATGCAGTCTACTGTGAAATCAGAAAATGGTCTACAACACAAGTATTTTCATTACATCCTATTTTTCATATTATCGGGGATTGAGGTATTGTTTACAATGCTCTGTCTTTCTATACCTATTTTTACCTAGTTTTATATAAGATTGGAATTGTGTTCTACAATGAACCTTATTTTGTGCTGGTTTTAATATGTGTTCACATATGAATTTATATTATAGCTGGGGGTTGATGTGCTATTTAGAGAAGATTCTTTTTTCCTCTAATTTAAGACATTTTTATATTGATCAAGTAAGAACATTAATCTCTCCAAAAATGATTCCTGCAACAAGTGAACAAATCACACTTTTATTTACTTTGTGAACTTTGCTTACTGCATTTGTATTTTTATGAATCATAATTGAATAAATTCTTTGTGAATGAACAGCTTTTTGAAATTTTGGTGTCAAGACACTTGCACCGGGATGGGTCAAAAACAGCATTCCAACTTTGCCACAGAAAGTATATAAATGACATTAATGGAGGAAGAAGAAGCTATAAAACTTCTGGAAGAAAATATAAGGAAAAAAATTCTCAGGTATTGGCCACTGTAAGGATTTTATGACTTTTTGTTTTGGATATCACATCAGAATCTCAGGCCACAAAATAAAAATTTAAATTAATAGGACTATGTCAAACTATAAAGCTTCTACACAGAAAAGAAAGCAATCATCAAAGTGAAATAGCAGCTTACCAATTGGGAAAATATTTGCAAACCACTTATCCGGTAATGGATTAATATTTAAATATTATGAAATCACATTTAATTCAATATTAGAAAAATGAATAACCCAATTAAAAATTGGCAAAACATCTGTATAGAAATAGAAATTTCTCCAGGTAAAACTTAAAAATGGCCAGCATTCATATAAGAAGTTTCTAAACATCATTAATCATCAGGGAAATACAAATCAAAACTAATATGAAAATATATTTCATAGGCATTAAGATGTCTGTTAGCAAAAATCCCAAAACTAACAAGTATGGGGAAAGATGTGGAGAAAAGTGAAATATTGTACATTTTTGACAGGAATGATAAATTCATTACTGAAATTTGTATATAGTTCCCTAAATAAATTAAAATTAGAAATGCCATGTGATCCAGGAATCCCTCTCCTATGTATATATCTGGAGGAAATAAAATAATCACCCTATAAAATAGCTGCACTCCTATGTTTATTGTAATGTCATTCATTTGCCAAGATATTGTAGCAACCTAGTATTTATAGATGAAAGAGTTAATATAGATATATAGTATACATAAATATGGAATATCATCCTTTCTTTTAAAAATATATTTGCCACATCATGGATGAGCCTAAGTTTATTATGCTTGGTGAATTCAGACAGACACAGAAAGAAAAAATATGGCATGATTACATTTTTATGTAAAAATCCAAAAAAAGTAAAAATTAAATATTTAGAGATAAAGAACAAGTGGAATAATAGAACAAATGGAAGATGTAGGAAAGAAAATACCAAGTGGTAGCTTTGTAGAGAAAGTAAGTCTAGGCAGCTAACGACAACAAGAGGACAATAGCCAAAACTATTGTAGTATAATTGGTAATCAGTAAATTAATAGAATTTAGCTGTCTCATCACAAAAAATGAACAAACAAAACAGAGGTAGCTGGGAGATGATTAATATGTTAATTTGCTTCAATTTAGTAACTATTTTACTGTCTCTATCCTGTAACATCATGTTGTGTACCTTACATGTATGGGGTAATATTTTCTTTTAAAAAAGTACAAAAATTCTACTTATGTAGATAGTTTGTTTGTCATTCATATTAGGATATTCTTCCTCATTATATCAAAGCATATGCTCAGTTGGAGGTTAGTAGATTTTGGAGAGTCTGGTGAAAGAGAAAGGGTGACACTCTAATGGGGAATTCCTTGTGTTTGTCAGTCACTGATATGGTTCATGAGGCCTCTGGCTTCCTAATGAAAGTATCCTTCTGCCTTGGAGATTTCTCAATATCTTACCTTATGGGCAAAGCAAGTAAAAGTTAGGGAAAAGCTGATGAATGGGAGAGTGGC
Organism: Heterocephalus glaber; assembly: GCF_053883595.1. Taxonomy (NCBI): domain Eukaryota; kingdom Metazoa; phylum Chordata; class Mammalia; order Rodentia; family Bathyergidae; genus Heterocephalus; species Heterocephalus glaber. The sequence goes on from NW_028258138.1 coordinate 19,817,254, forward strand.
CCTAAAAATGATAACAGGTGACGAGTAAGTACTTCAGACCATTCAGCATTCTGGTGAGGCGCATTCCATACCAACTTCCAGAGACGTCCAGTGGAATCGAATGACTGTGCCCCACAAGAGGACCCTGCTCACTAGTGTGCTTCAATTATCACCCTTCCCTTCTCTGCCAGTCCTCATTCCCTACCAGCGCTCCTGGAGATTGGTTCCTAAAGAAGCTGCTTATATATCAGTGTAACTACTACATTTCCTAATAGGAATCAAGTTTCTGAACAAGAAATTTTCAGTGATCTTTAAACATTGGAAGGTCTAAACAATTTACCACTGAATAGCATCAAGTTTTAATGTTACCTATTTTTCCTACCTCTCTCCTTATGTTCTCCCCTGCCATGGTTGATATAAGCTTATTCTCTGTTTAGTTACACAGATTTAAATTTTACTTTTTCTTTTTTGATTACTTTCTATAATATGCAAAAAGAAGATATTGCAAGGAAATTTTTCAATAAACTCTATTTTTATTTTAGGACAAATTATTATATTCAGCTTTCCATAAAATAGAACTCAGTTTGAGGCTTAAAGGTTAAGGCAAAATTTTCATGTGGTCTCACTAATTGCCCAGGCTAGACTTGAATCACCTTCTTTGTGCCTCATGTCCAGAGTGGTCCAGAGTGCTAGGATTACAGGTGTGTACCAAAATCCCTGCCTTTATCATTTTAATCAAGAAAGATTTTATGTTATCTTGATTCACAATATCTCAAAGAGATTCATATATACTGACATATTTACATGTATACAAATATGTGTATGTTATATATGCATGTGATATGAATGAGTATATTTTAAGAGCACCTATTGGGTATAAAATAAAATTTTTTAATGCACAACTTAGTGTATATGGTCTATTTAAAATAAATAGTGTATACTGATCATTTGTTTTTCCAACACAAACATGACATAGTACTTCAGTGTAGTAACTTGTAGCCCTAATTCCATAGTGTCTGTAATGTTGCAGGTCAATTAAGTACTGAATAAGCATAGAAAATTCTCAAGCATTTTAACCCTCTACTTCCTTATGGGAAAATTTGAAAAAATACTAACAAAGTCATAGATAGAAAGATCAAATAAAATTTGATGTGCTCAGATCATATTTGTACTTTTAAAATGCTGATTGCCTAATCATTAAAATCATTGTATTGTTCCGAGTTTACTTGTCATTAGTGTCTGATAATTATTTAATTAGAAATGCTAATAATGAGTTATACCACCTTTCCTCCTACATACACCCAGAAATAGTTACTTAACTAAGAAGTGGTTTGTCATTTAATTACTTAAAAGATCAAGCTTTATGTTAGTTTTCTGTTGCTGTGGCAAAATACCTGAGCTAAACAATTTGAAAAAAAAAAAAGGATTGATTTTGGCTCACAGTTTCTGAGGATTCCCTCAATGGTCTGTCCCTTGGTTCTATGACTTTGGGCCAGTAGTGCAACAGAGCATCATGACCTTGGTGTGGTGGAACAAAGTAGCTCATTCTTAGGCAATAAGGAAGCAAAGAAAGAGGAGTGAATGGAGTCAATATCCCATTCAAGGAAATATATCCAAGAACCTAACTTCTTTTTACAGGGCCCGTCCTCTCAAAAATTCCATCTCTACTCTATAGGACCACCAGCTGTGGGCCAATATTTCCACACATGAGTCTTTGTTTTATTTTTTGGGGGGGTCATACCAGGGATAGAACTTGGGACCCAGCTCTTGCGAGGCAGGCAGGGGAACCACTGAGCTAAATCCCCGGGCCAAAATTACACATTGACTTTTGGTTTATTTTTTTGTTTTTGTTTTTGTTTTTGTTTTTGTTTTTTTGGTATCCATCTTGGGTTCTTGCGCTTGCTGGGCAGGCGGTGAAACCACTGAGCTAAATCCCCGGCCCCAATGCATGAGCTTTTGGAGAACATTTATGTTTGAAACCATAAGAGCTTTTGTTTATTTAAATGATCATAGAACATTTCATATTCAGATGTTAAAGTAATAAGTATAGAGCCACTCATAAATCATTTACTAAAAAATTATTTGCAAAATTCTTTAGTCTCTATTAACTACTTTTCTTTTTAAATCCAAAAACTTTCAATAAAGCTTGAAAGTAGTTTTAACATACAGGGTAATTGTCAGTGACGAACAGAAAAGATAAATAGTGGATTTTGAAAATTGACCTCTTATATACTTCTAGTGTTGGTGTTGGTCATTGCTGAGAAAATAACAGGAGATTTTGTTTTTAGGAAATTGGTAATATCCTGCTGCACTCTAGAAAGTTTCTTCATTTTCCAGTGATAATCCTTTGTGTGTTTATAAGAAGCAGCTCAAATGTGAGACATCAGTACTTCCTAGTATATATCAGGAGAAAATCCATAGATGTATGACAAATGTTGGCAAAATACTTAATTGAAGACTTTCCATTTGGATCTTTTCTTCCTATTTCATATTATCAATTATTCATTTTAATCCTTATTTACACTTTCAGTTTCTCACACCAGAGAAACATTCCAAATATTTCTTAAATATTTGAGGATAAAAAATTTCCTAATTTATTTTATTTGAAGCACTAATTCATTGTCTAAACTCTCATTCAAAGTACTGTATACAGGTTTACTGTATATTCCTAAGGGAAATAAAAATAGGACTTGAGAATTCTTAAATATCTTACTTTGCAGTTGTCACAGAGATAAAATTTTCCCGCCCACTTTCCTGCCCACTTTTAGATAAGAAACATAGGCAGAACAATATTTGAAGATTAACCAGGACAGTGATATATTTGTTATTTTTCTGTCAGTCTAGTACTTTCTAGGAAAATAATAAATAGACTATGAATATAAAGTTTGGTCAAGACCTTGAATTCTGTTACTAAAATCACTCTGGGCATTTGGTTATGTGAGCAGAGGCAAATATTGCTGTAATTCTCTAGGTGGTTTTCTGTTTCCTGATTATGCTAACCCTGTTTCCATCCCCCTTTATCTTTCCCAATTATTTTTTCAGTACTTAGTTGACTTGCTTCCAAATAATATAATGAAAAATACCAATTTCCAGGGAATAAATAACTGTTCATAAATTCATGCTTCTGTGAAAGTATTTTAGTTGAATTAAGATATGTTATGTACATATACCAACTCCACACAAGAAATGTGAACATTATGTACTGCAAACATGTACAAAAAGAAAAGGAATGCATCAAGAGATAGGGGAGGGAGAGAAGGAAAAGGGGATGAAAAATGGAATTTAGATATGTTAGGTACATGTACTAACTCCCCACAAGGAATGTAAACATTGTGTACTACAAACATGTACTAGTGGAAACAACTAAAAAAAAATATTAAATTGAACCAAAAAATAAAAATATACATACTTTGTGAATATTTTAAACATAGAACTCCTTCTGACATTGAGAAATATGAAGCAATGTGTCATTTATTTGGTATGAGTCTAAAATGTGCCTTATTGGTAAAATTGAGAAATTTACATATTTAATGAATGTGATTTTATTATGTTTTTATTGTGACTAAGCTACATATTTTCTTTTAAAATTAAATTAAACTTTGAGTTACTCACCTATTTTGTTGCTGGAACAAAATGCCTGATGTACTTCATTTAAATAAGAAAATCTACATTTTGGTTCACAGTTTCTGAGGTTTCAGTCCATGGTTGGTAGACTTCAACCAGCATGATGGAAGGCATGGTAGAGAAGAGCTGCTCTCCTCACAGTGGAGCAGAGAGTGTCCAGAAGCAGAGACTCTAAAGAACAACCAGAAAGAGAAACATACCCACCAAAAGCACACTGCCACTGACATACTTCCTCAACTAGGCCTGACTCCTAATGTCTTTTTTTCTTTTTGTATATCCTTTTATTGGTACATTTTAGGTGCACAATATAATGACATTCATCATTGGAAATATGCACCTTTACATATTCTCTTGGTCCTAATGTCTTATTCAGCTATGAACTCATTAATGGATTTATTCAGTCCCCTTATGATCAAAATACCTCTCCAACCCATCTGTATCTGAGCACTTCTGCATTGGGGATCTAGGACTTAATCATGTCTTTGGAAGATCCTTCATATTTCAACCAAGGCTTTCATAAAACCTATTGAAAATTTGATTATTGTCAGGAATTGAGATTTTCCTAGACAAAGAGAAGCTTGCTAGTTTAATGTGTTTCCTTAAAATATAACTAAAATAGTGATCATTCAATGACATACATCATGACATAGTTGTTAATTAAAGTAGATTTAATATTATAATCTAATATATTGGTTATTTTTCAGACACAGTGAAGAGACAAACATTAATTTATTGATTTTTAATCTACTTACTTTGAATGTAGCACCTATATATTATTTCTAGTCTTTGTTAATTTAATGAGGAATTTCTTATATTTTGTCATAAAATGATGTTAGTTTTAATTATGTTTTGAGACAGAAGAAAGTACAACCTTTCAAATGCTAAATATAAAACTCACATAAAACTTATATTCTCAAAATAAGCAACTTAGGTTTCTAAAATGACATTATTTGGGAATTGGAATCATCTTTGTGGTTCAATATGAACTGTCACAAATTGTTATGACACATTTTATGAAGTTCTTTTACATTTTTCCCCCTGCTCACTTGAGGATCAGATACAGCTGGCAATTCATTTAAGTCAACGACATTTATTAATCATTTCCCATTATTCCAGTTATGATGTATGAAGGCTTTCACATTTGTGAGAGTTCAAAAGTATCTAAAACTGATGATTACCATTTCCTCATTTAAAACCTATTATGAAATGCTCTCCTGAGAAAACAGCCACCTGTGCCCAGTTAGCAGCTTCTGGTCATCCAGTGTTTCTGAATACAGAGCTGAAATTTGTTTAAAACCTACTGCTACTTCTCTACCACAATACTATTCAACTAGATTTACCTGTTTTTAATAAGAATGTATCTTTTAATGTAATTAATCATTAATCCAATGAAACATCATCTTTATTTAAAAGTTGTTTCTGTCAATTTTTTAATTAGGATTAAGAGAGGGCATCAAGTAATGTGTATATATCACAAATAAAATGCAAATATTTAAACATCTACAACTAAAAAAGTAATATATTTGATATCACTGATTTCTTAGGATTTCTATATTTGATACAGAATTATTTTTATTTGAAAAAAGTATATATATATATATATCAGGGAATTAGGACAAAATAATACTATCATTGAGAAAATTTTTTAGATAATTTACATAGTTTTAATTTTTTACTTTTTATTTTTACAAAAATAAAGCAAAAATTAATTAAAATCATGTAACAAATATTTCACCATATCCACATGAAATTGATGAATATATTTACATAATCATCTTATTCTATTTTCTTCTTAAAGTGTGTATGAAAAGGCATTGAGAATAAGTAAATACATCAAAAGATATCTTTAAAACTACTATATTTCTATGTAATTAATCCCAACAATGCTGAACACATACAATCAAGTTCCTGCCTCACACACAACTAGTGGCAGCAAAACAAGCACCCAGCGATTTTGCAAACCATCAGTGATTTAAATAGTTGCAATAGGAAATGAGGGGTCATTGCTTGAAAACTAAAATAGAAACAAAAACATTGTTAAAAATATGAGAAATATTTGAACTCAGTAAAACTAGAAATGTAAAATTATATGAAGATGTTTTTGTGTGTATTCATGTTCCATCACAACTAAACATGATCACAGCATCATTAGTAGGATATTTATTTGTGACTAATATAGTTCATGCAGTCCAAATCAGTTTTTCCCAAAATCATTTGGATGAAATTTGGATTTCACTTATTACTTTCCCTTATATAAATTTGTTATAGTAAATTTATTATCTTAGGTTTATGCACTGCTGTATACTCAGACTATTCCAATTAGAGAGTTAAAAGATGACCGTGTGTAAATTTTAGAAAGGTCAGAAAACTATGACATCTAAAATAGAGCTAATAATTCAAGATAATTGCATATGCCTAGCCATCTGGGCAATAGATGGTTTGTAAATTAGATGGGAGTGACTCATAAATTTGTTGACAGACATCATAGTGTATCTTCAGGAAGACATCAATAGCCATAATAAAATGACGCAATATAAGCTGACATACATTCACTTGTAAACTTCTTGTCATTAAGTAAATAATTTTAAATGACCAGTCAAAAGAGTATTTTAAAGTATGAACATCAGAGGGAAAAACAGTGCTTTTTATGTGAATATATAGAACATCCTGGCACTTAAACATTTATGCCGCTCACTATCATCAGTGGCACGTTGTTATTGTGCTTAACAAAATGTCTCATTTCCACTGCTTGACTAAAATATCCTTTAATGACAAAACTTGCATTGTTATGATCCTATACAGATTGATCAATACCAGAGTGAATAAATTTTCTTCGGTATGAATTTACAGTTTTGGAGTAATCTTTAAAAATTCCCCATTATCATACGTGGAATATCATATTAAAAATAACAAATGTTAATTCTGATGAATCTTGCACCAAGCATGTTAGATCAACACTCTTGAGCCTGTGGGTTCTCAAAAACAAGAGTTTATTGGTCTAGAAATGCTACAGATGTTAGCAAAAATGGACCAGATCCTAGGAGAACATTCTGCAGTTTCTAGCAGCAAGTGTAGATGTATAGATAGCAATTAGAAGTGTCCACTAGACTAGAGCTAAGAACATTTTTATAATAAAGATTTTATAAAGGAGAGCAAAAATTGCTTACATTTAACACTACATTTTCTACAGATAAGAGGGATGAGAAAGTACAAAACAAGAAACTTGGGTAGGAAGATTGTCCATAAGGAAAGAAGAAATTGTTGGTTATGGGTTGCTTGCATTTGTAAGCAGGATGTAGAGGTGCATAGAGAATCATGGTACAATTTGAGTAAAGATTTTAAAAAAGATTGAAAAATATGAAACATTTTATCAAGTCTTATGCATAAACCTGATTAAGTTTCTTTACCTTTTGCTTCCTCCATCTTCTAGCTCATGTACTGAAATTTAGGGCAAGAATCCCAGACTTTTCTTCTATCACAGACTTTCTTGGCATTTCTCTGTCTCCTGGACAAAAGAATGATGCTAAATTCTGAGAACCAACAACTCTATGGTCTAACATGGTGTATGTAAGAAGTTGTCACCTGTTATGGATCAACTGGGTTCTCCTTCTATAGTAACTTTTCACATACATTTCCATATTTAAGTTCACAAATGTGAAAACAAGTTCTATGGGTTTTTTTGCTATTTTGCGATGACAACAAAAGTATAGTAGACAGTTAAATTAAGAAACAAATTATTGACATTTTTATTGAGTACTGTTTTACAGTCTCTGAAAAATCCTTATCATGCAGAAGGAGCCTTTCTGTTATTGTCTCCCAAAATCATTTTCCAGTTTAAAATCATTCAGATGTATCTATTTTCTAAACAGGCGAAATTGTGTTTTATTCAATTTTACCTGCTCTGCCTCCTTTATTCATTGAATGAAAGAGAAAAATAACAGGCAAGTTGTAAATAGAGTCTTAGATATTTTCCATAATATTAAATTAACACCTGACTCAATATAGCCTTCAGGACACAGAAATCAAAACCTATGCATAATAAAATAAAAAAGGAAGAATTAGTACAATATAAGAGCTCAAAATTCAGTTGATAAAGGTCAGAAAATAAAGACTAGATAAAAATAGAACTCTTCCTAGAAGTTATTTTCTAAAGTTAAAAAAAGATAAATACCCACCCATATATCTCAGAGATAATTTTATGAAAACATAGTTGTAGGGCTGAAGATATTTATAGAACAGCATGTCAATTATACTTCTTAAAGTAAACAAATTTGTTTCCTTTTCATACACTTGATAAAGTGAGATATTCTCTCCTGTTCATTTCTTAACCACTCAATGCAACCATATTTGCTTTTAGTTATTTGTAAATAATTTGTTTATAACAAGGAATATTTAATTTCAAATGTTAGATTTGGAAATAACATATACCATTTTTACATTTTTATATTCCTAACTTAATAGTTTTTAAAACCCAAGATATAATCTAACATGGTGAATAATTAAATTAACCATATTGCTGATTGCAGAAGAAATGCAGAAATGCTAGAGGGCCAGGAAGATATATACTTAAACTGCTTACTTAACAAAACCTTAAATTAAGTGTGAAATTTATTTCTAAGTAACATTGTTGACCTGGAAGTGCCATATTCAAATAGTGCAGGAGCTGTGGGATTTAAGAGGCAGAGTTCAAGTAAAATATGACTTAAGAATTTAAAATGCAAATGCTTGTATAGCCTAATTACATAGTATTTGAATTGAAAATGTTTACTGCTGCTTGACAGAGGCTGAGAAATGAATATGTATTTACCACAAAGTCAAGTAGAGAAGGGGCCTGTGTGGTAAATGGCTCAGCATAGGAGACATCTGGGTGTAGGGCACAACTCCAGAAGCAGATTGGCCTATATCAAATCCCATTCCTGCTTGTACTTAAGCATATCAACTTGACATCCTTCAAGGTATAAATATCAATGAGTCTTAGTTCTGCTACATATAAATTGAGATAATCAAAATTTATTTATAGGTATTATCCAATACATAATATACTTAACATTGGGAATAAGCAGAAAACACCCAACAACTATCCTTAGCTGTAATAGCTAACCACACAATCCTGGAGGTGAAATGTGTACACATATACACAGAGCTATAATTTAAATATTATTATCTCATATGATTTTCTAAATACTAAATAGAACAGATGCCTGAAAAAGGTTATGAAAACAGTTGGGAGAAAATGGAAGAGTACTGTACTGTCTTGGTCACTTTCCTTTAACTGAGACACAATACCCAACACTACAACTTAAAAGAGGAGCACTTTAGTATGGCTCCCTGTTATAGTTCCTGGTTGTCCAGGTCCAAAGTAAATAGCATAGTGGAAGTATCTGGCAGAAGAAAACTGCTCAGTCCATGGTGGCCAGGAAGCAGAGAGAAAAAGGCTGGAGCTAGGGAGGGAGATGAGCCATTCCAGGTCACACCAGCAGTGAGCTGCATCTTCTGCCCCAATCCCAGCTTCTAACATAAGACAGCTTTTGCCCTCATGACTCAAGCACCTTCCAAAACCCACCTATGAGCACTTGAGGCCTTTGGAGACAGTATGGATTCAAACTGTAACATAGTTCCTTCCTAGGAACAAATCAAGATTCATGATGTTGAAGAGTAAACATGGAGAAACTAACAGAGAATGCACAGAATGGAGGGCACTAGATTCATCCTTTTCCTCATTGTTAGATGCAAGCCACCCCTTCTTGGTGCTGTGGTTTGAATCCTTTCCCTCCAAAATTCACAAATTAAAAGATTATTGTTTAATAAGTTGATATTTAAAAGTGGTGCTGTTAGAAGTCAACTATGTTTAGGTAAGGTCATGAGGATAAATCTTTCCAAATTGTATTATTGGCTTTAAAGAACAGACATTAGGATTTGCATGTGGAGTTTAGTGGTGATATATGTGTGTAACATGTGTGGGGCCCTGGACTCATTTCAAAGCATGAAGGGTAGGGGGAGGTGACTGCTAATCCTGATGTCAACTTCATTGAATTAAGAGACTTCTAGCAGCTTAGGAAAGCATGCTCCTGTGTGTCAGGGTAGGTTATTAAGCTATAAACCTGGCCTATACAATCTCTTGCCCATTCCTCTCTAGCAGTGCTCCTTGTTTTGCTTTATGGTCACCAGAAACTAAAAATTTTCTCTCCCACATTGTTTTGCCATGAAGTCCCTGGCTTGGAGCCTGCCAATCATAAACCTGCACCTCTGACTCATGAGACAAATTAAATCTCTCTCTCCTTTAAGATATGAGTGTTTTGTATTTTATTTTAGCAATGGAAAGCCTAATGCAGAAAATTGGTACCAGATAATTGGGTTCATTGTTATGCCTGGGCTGACCATGTAGTTTAGAAGTCTTTGGAACTGCTTTCTGGAAGAGTTTGGAAATGTGGGCTACAGAAAACCTAATACTGTAAAAAGACTTAACAGTTAAAACCCAGAAGACAAGAGTGCTGATAGGAATGTAGACCTTAAAGGCAAAACTCAGGAGGTTTCAGTTGGGAACAAGGACTCCATTGGTAGTTGGAATGTAGGACATGTGTGTTATACTCTGGCAGAAAAATTTTCTTCATTTACACATGTTTTGAGACATTGCAAGAGACTAAGAGCAAGGGACTAATTAATCTGGCAGAAGAAATTTCAAAGCCGTCTAGCTTGCAGGCTGTGGTATGGGTACTGATGGCTGCTTTCAGCAGACTTGCACTGAGAATCAGTACCAAAAATCAGAGCTAAATTATTTGAAATACTTATGTGTTGACTGTAAAGGGGCCATGTCTCTAATTAGAGCCAAAAGAAGAGTAGCTGCTGGAGTTTAATAAGATTAAAAGGAAATCAAGCATTTTTTACAGGAACAAGAAAAAAGATGCCTTGAAGGAATCTCAACAGTAATCAAGACTCCATCCATTGCAGACTCAAAGGTGCAAAAGTCAATTTTTCATTTGAGAAGACAGATCTGGGGACTGCTATTGAAGAATGGCCTTCTAGGGAATTGGTTCCCCAGTATTTATTTTTCTGTGCAGTGCTATCCGAGCACTTAGAGATTGCAGAAGCCATGGTTCAAGGCTGCCTTGCTATTTCTTCCACTAACAGCAGACCTTGGTGTTGTCTAAGTGATGAAGAGCACAAAATTTATTGAGTCAGGAAGGCTTTCACTCATATTTAAAAAAAAAAAGGCTGGAAATCCAGATAACTAATCTAGAAGATAACAGTGCATAAACCTGTCAAATGAAGCCAAAGGTGCATGGGAGACCCCAAAAGTTCAGAATGGCTATATGAACATGGGATATCTGCCAAGGAAAACTGAAATTCGTTATTAAAGCCAGGTTAAGAAGGAGGATAAGTGAGTGGCAACCAGCAAGACCACAGAAGTGGGGCTGCAGGAGTCATCTGGACTCACATCTCACTGCTGAGTGCCACGGATGCCAGATATGGAGGTGTGGGACTTCATGTTTACTTTGCTGGCTATCAATCTTGCTTTGGTCTGATTCCTTTCCATCCTTCTTTTCTTCCTTGTTGCAATGGGAATGTTTACCCTGTGTCATTGTACTTTGGGATCATTTAACTTTTTAAAAAAATTTTACAGAGGTTCACAAATAAGAGTTTGCCTTGAGTCAGATAATTGTTTTTTGTTAAAACAGAGTTATAAACTATAATCTTTATTTGAAGATTACGTATAATTTAAGGACTTTTTTTGGATTTGAAGTTGACAAGGGATGAATTGTGACCATTAATCCTGATATGAAAACTTCATCTGATTAAAAAATGCAAAGTAGAATATAAAAGCACACTCCTGGCTCAGACTGTGTGGGTCATATAGCCATGTCCTTGTGCCTTATGTATTGTTCCTCATCCATTCTTCTCTGATGCTCTCCCCTTTCTCTGCTTCCTGGCTGCTATGAAATAAGCATCTTTGCTCTGCCACACCCTCCTGCAATGATGTGCTGACCTTGGAGCCTGCTGACCATGGATTGAACTTTTAAACTGTGAGCTAAATTAAACTATTCCTTTAAGTCATTGATGTGGAGGATTGCATTGCAGCAATTAGAAACTTAACATTGAGGAGACAAGAACAAACAAACAAACACAAAATCAGAAGACAGTAGTTCTTCCTTAATCTGTCATGTGAAAATAAATAACAGAGAAAAGATGACTATTGGCACACTAAGAAGTAGGCCCATATTGAGAGCCAAATATATCAGTCCCTTAATTTTTAACTTCCAGAATCCTTAGTGTGAGAAAAAAATATCTACTCTTTAAACTACTCAATCCATGCTATTGTGTTACAGCAGCTTACACTAAGGGAAAAAATGGTACTATAAACTAGGCTACGTCTGAAGAAAATACCTAAACATCTACAAAGAGCAGAGATTTCCCTGAAGCATCTTTAAAAGGTGATTGTGGTGACAGATCTGAAAGAAAGGAGGAAAATTATGGAAAAACTTCTGTGTTTTTAGAGAATACATACATAATTATTATCAGAATGTTGATAGAGATATTTATTATAAAGACCACTTTGCTGAAGTAGCAGGCAGAAATGAATAGTAAAGTGACAAACAACTGAATGATTTTTTAAATAATTTGTTGACACTGGAACTTAGAGACAGTGAAATTTCTTATTAGGTGAGATTTCTATGAAAGTATTGAAGGAATATGGGATCCTTCTGACGATTAAGAGTGAAATGTGAAAAAAATTAAAGAAGAGATTATTTAATAAAAAGACCTGGCTATTAAAGATTTGGAAAATTCTTAGTCTGGCCATAAAGAAAGTGTTTTGAGAAGAGCACTAAGAATGTGACCAAATAGTCATGTAGGGTGAGCACTATGGCTGTGATACGTGGACTTCATAATCTACCTTGGCAGAAACACTTCCAGTTTCAATTGAAGAAAGTGGAAACAGGTGAAATTGAAGACTATCAGACTTCATATCCTACAAGACTGAATCATGGAAATATTTGACTTTTAAATGACCAAGTAATGGCCCCGAAGACTACCAGAGAACATCAGGGATGTCTCCTAGATTTGAGAGGCAGAAGTATTTGCTTTAAACAGGCCTCTTAGAATTCTGTGGGGGGAGACTGCCACTGAAAGGTTTGCAGGTGTGACTCAAAGGTGGGAATACTCCACACTTTTCTGCAGAAGTGAGATTTTTATACCCATCTGGAAAACAAACAGTTGAATTAAAAACGATTATTCTTGACTCTTCAAATCTAATGTCATTTACGTCGTCATATTTTGGATTTCATCGGGACCCATTATCTTTTATAGCCTTCCAAATTCTCCCTTTTAGAATGGAAATGTCTATGCTGTGTTTGTCTCACCTTTGTATTTGGGAGGCACATGTCTTACCTGGTTTCACAGTTTCACATTTACAGGGCAATTTTTTTTGTGTGATAAATCATCCATAAATGTAATCTATGTCTTATTTATGTATTCAGGTGAAACTTTGTACTTTCCATTTTACTGTTTTAGCTGGGATTTGTTAAGATTGTTGATGCTGTTAGGATGCAATGAATATTGGAGGCATAAGAACAGCATTTTATGGACTAAATATGTAACCCCAAAATTCTCATGTTGAAAATTTAACCCTCTAACATGATATATATTGGCCTTTGAGAAATAATTACATTTATATGAGGTCATGAAGCTGTATGCCCTAAACACGTGATTATAGGATAAAAAAGAGACACCAGAATGTACTCTTTCTTTCATGTGACGATGTATGCAAAATACGGCCATTTACAAACCAGAACCACAATATAATTTAATCTGTTGGCAGACTTCCTTTTTCTAGAACTGTGAGAAATAAACATCTATTTTAAGCCACCTGGCCTATGATATCTTGTGACTAGTTAAGATGACTAAGAGAAATTTCCTATAAAACATTGTCAATTGTCTGTGTATGTGTATGTGTAGTAGCAGAACTCAAAGAAATCCTCCAAGTATTTCAAGTCCTGGTTTATACGTCATGTATACATTTCTCTTCCCTTTACAAAGGCCAGACCTATGAGTGTGATGGAAAATCACCATGAGTTATTTAACCAAAATGAAAGGATGCTTCAGGTACTTAAGAAACCTAATTAGTTAACAGAAAATCCATCAATAAAAGATTATCATAGTCAGAAGCCATCAGCGAAAATTGAAAAGCAGAGATTTTTTTTTTCTCCTTGGATAATCAAATTGGCATTTGTGTAAAAGTTCACGTGATGAGAAATGACAAGTGGCTTCTAGATTTTAGCAATATACCTGCAAAGAATTAAATTCTGCCAATATCAAGGGTGATGAGAAGAGGACCATGAGGTTTAGATAACATCACCGTACTAGCTAACACTTTGGTTTTGTTTTGAGGGGGTCCTGAGCAAAAGACCCCACTAATCCACGCCCTGACTCCTGGCTCAGAGAGACAGTGGGTTAACAAATATATATCGTTCTAAGACACATTTGGTAACTTCACATATCAATAAAATGTTAATAAAACATTTCTCTGGGGATGTTATATATCTTCTTTCATTGGCTATCTTCAACATTAAAAAGTGAGCTTTTCATCTATTAAGACTTTTTAGTATTTGATGGCCCAATAAAAATTGATTAACTCTAGTTCTATCCCAAAGAATGACAACATAAAAACATTAATAAACTCTTTTGTTATGGGCTATGGGGTGGCTATCTGGGTAGAACACTTACTAAAATCTACTTTTCAATATGAATTATTTTCATATGCATTTTATTTAACCCTACAACAAGAAGTTTGATGCAAAGAATAGTTATATTTTTCAAATTTCCTCAATATATTAACATTATGAACTATATTATAAAATATAAACAATATAAGTGTGATGAAAGATAAGCACAATAAATTGGTCTTTAGCTACAGAAGTATGCTGTTAACTTCTCATGTTTACTATTATAAGCCTTGAGTTAAATAATATTACTATTCAACAGTGTTAAGAAATACATACTTGACTTATGTGCATTGTGTCATATAAATTAACAATTCTATAATTTCTGTTTTGCTTATATGGTGCATTTTTCTGTGAAAATACATATTTGATAATTTGTATATTTATACTTGGATAAAAAAGTTTATTTCTCTCTTACAAGTATTTACAAGAAAAATATTAGTGATTATAATTATTTTGATGCCTGATGATCATACTGCATTTGTATGGTTATAAATTCCACAAACACATAAATATTTCAGAGATGATATTATTAAAATAATTAGTATTGATGTATTTGATTAATTGATATCTGTTTTTCTCATATTTACACATGTCAAAAGTTTTTTTATGCCTTTTATTTCTTTTCTGTAATCCTGTTATGAGGAATCTCTTTTACAAAGGTGCATAGAATTCCAAAGGCAATGCCAAAGTCATTATCTGCTTCTCTCTCTCAACCTATATTAATAAAAATTTTATGTATTTTCTATTTATTTATGGTAATTCTCCCAATCTTTTTCTTTTGTGTCTGTAATTGGCACTTGCTGTCAAAACAACCTACTGGGTAAACTTCTCAAAAGAGAAGAGGCTTGTTGAAGGGCTCCTGGAAGTTCAGTTGTTATAAGTGATCCATAGAGTTCAAAGGGACTGGATAAGAGAATATAAAATTGACAGAATCCTGTTCCTGCTAAGCAGAATGAGCAGAAAGAACACCTGTAGCTGATTGCATTTTTTTATTCCTTTTTTCTACCTAGTCATTAGTTATTTGTTTCCCATGTAATTTTCTTCTGGTGCACATATGACACTTAGAAAATGAGAGTAAAAATGAAACACAGATAAGACTGTAGTAAAATAGTATAAATTGTCCCTATTCTGTTTTTGCTTGTCTCTGTAGTCTTTAATCAAGTTTAATTCATATCGACTAAAATGAATTATAGGATGTTGTTCAGTACAAACTCTGTCTGAGGATATAAACAACAAATCAAACAAATAAACTGTCTTTCCCTGTCTTTCTTATTTACTCAATGAGCAGTGTCATGATTGAAAATAGATCTTATGGAACAATGTAAGAAAAACAAACAAGGCAAACAAAAATAACAATAGATTCCTGAGGAATCAAATGTGTTTATAATATGTTTTATGACAATATTTTTACCAATTTTCAAAATGCCTTGGAAGCATGAAAAAAAAAAAAAGTACTGTGATAATTAACTTGTGGGATCACTATGAAAATGAACCGTGGTGAGACCAAACTCAGTGGCTTTTCTTTATCCAGTTACTCTTTACTTACCAGAGTTTGAGGAAAATCTGCACCCATTAAAACTTTTCATTTCTACTGTTATTGCTTAAAGAAATTTAATTCATTTGTTCATCACAATACAAACCTTCTTCAACATTATCTTGAGTTATTAATAGCATAAAAATGCACAGATAAATTAATAGCTAATACATTAATTTGTAAGTGTTCACACCACAATATCATCATATAGTATTAAAAGTCAATTGGAGACAGTACAGTATCAGTACTGTATGGTGAACAGAAAGTGGGGATATTCTCACCTTCATGCGTTGGCTTAACTTTTGCTCCTCCATTAGTATCCTAATGTAAATAACTCCACTGGTCAATGCAGAATTAAATTATATATTCTCATTCTTAGTTGCTTTCCTACATTTTAACTCATTTCTACTGTCACAATAGGGATAATATAGGTCAGTAAAGTATGTGACATCGATGTAAGGATATATAGAATCACAATAAATAACAATACCCATAAAATTAGAAGACAGCATAGATCAATACATTTTGAAGTCATAATCCATATAACAATGAATACATCAAATAGTTCATATGAAAATCATATAACTGACTGCTCCCAGCTCAGAGAAGGCTTTCAGGACACCATACCACTGCACCCATCCCAGAGAAGGTGAGCCTCAAAGGGACCAGCAGCACATACACACACACACACACACACACACACACCCCACAACCCCCCACCCAACCCCCCTAGAAATGAGAAGATATTTAAACAAGTCTCAAAAGCAGACTAGTAGAGCACCTACAGGAACCCCAAAGGTAAATGAGATGGAACAATCTGATACTCAACCACCCGGACTCCATGAATTGGCAAAAAAGAGGATCTGGAAAAAATGAAATCAGAAATAATTTCTCAGATAACAGCAGAGATTGTGCTCATAGTACAAGACATGATTAATAAATCTAGAGAGGAGATGAGGGACATCATGGAATCCCAACACAGGAAACAAATGGAATCCTTAAAACACATGTAAATAGATTTCCAGGAGATTCAAAACTCCACTGAAAGTCTACACAGCAGAATGAATCAATGTGAGGACAGAATTTCAGATATAGAAGATAAGATTGCAATTAGTGACTAGGAAAAGAATTTTTTTTTAAATTGTAAGGGACCATGAGAAATGAATACAGCAGCTGCTAGATGATGCAAAGAAGAATAACATAAGGCTGATCAGAGTCAATGAAGAAACAGGAGAGAGTGCAGATGACATAAAACACTATTCAGAGAAGTGACAGCAGAAAACTTCCCAAGGAGGGGAAAAGAACTTGACATACAGATAAGTGAGGTGTATAGAAACCCAACTAGCCTTGCTCAAAAAAAATAGGCATATAATTGTTAAGATTCAAGAAACCCAACAGAAGAACAAAATTCTACAAGCAATGAGAAAAAAGAAACAAATCACAAACAAAGGAAAGCCCATCAGAATCACAGCAGACTTCTCAATGCAAACCCTCAAGGCAAGAAGAGCTTGGGGTGATGTATTTCAAGCCCTAAAGGAAAACAGCTTCCAACCCAGATTGCTGTACCCTGAAAACCTATCTTTCAAAATTGATGGAGAAGTAAGATACTTTCATGACAAAGATCACCATAGGAACTTCATGAATACCAAACCAGCACTTCAAAAAATAATTAGACAAAATCCTAGGAAAAGACAATGAGGATCACAACCCCAGGAAACACAGCAGAAGGAATATGTTGGGAACAAGAAGAAACTAAATGGAAAGGGAGAGAATCCAACAAAAAGAAAAAGTCATGAAAAAGATAAGTCAATACATTTCAGTTACAACCATCAATGTTAATGGTCTCAATGTATCAGTCAAAATAAATAGACTGACAGAATGGGTCAAGAAACAAGATCCAACAATATGCTGCATAAAATAAACACACATAATTCAAAAAAAAAGCTCATAGACTGAAAGTTAAAGGGTAGAAAACAATACTCCAAGTGACAAGAACCCCCAAAAAATGCAGGAGTAGCTATC
This sequence comes from Heterocephalus glaber, assembly GCF_053883595.1. NCBI lineage: Eukaryota > Metazoa > Chordata > Mammalia > Rodentia > Bathyergidae > Heterocephalus > Heterocephalus glaber. Next base: position 19,835,131 of record NW_028258138.1, read on the forward strand.
CTCTTAGCAGATCAAGTGGATTTCAAGCCAACACTGATTGAGAGACAAAGAGAGACACTACATCCTTGTAAAGGGAACAATCCAAGAGGAAGAGATGACAATCATAAATATCTATTCACCAAACACTAGTGTGCCCAGCTATATAAAACAAATACTAATGGACATGAAAAGTCATATATCGAGTAATGCAATAATAGTGGGGGACCTCAATATCCCACTGTCACAAATAGATAGATCAACTAGACAAAAAATAAGTAGTGAAACACTAGAACTCAATCAAACTCTTGAACAAATGAACTTAACAAATGTTTAGTGTGTTCCACAAAGAAAATCAGAATACACATTCTTTTCAGCTGCACATGAGTCATTCTCCAAAATATACCACATACTCACTCATAGAACATGTTTAAGTGATTGCAAAGGAATTGAAGTTATCCCCTTTATATTATCAGACAATAGTGTGATGAAATTGGAGGTCAATATCAAAAGAAACTGCAAAAATTTCATAAACACATGGAAATTGAACAAGACACTTCTGAATAACCAGTGGGTCACAGAAGAAATTTAAGAAGAAATCAGATAGTTCCTTCAAATAAATGACAATGACAATATGACATACCAGAATCTATGGGACACAATGAAAGCAGTCTTATGAGGGAAATTCATAGCAGTGAATACTCATATGATGAAAACAGAGTGAGCCCAATTAATCAACCTGATGCTGAACCTCAAGGTTCTAGAAAAAGAAGAGCAGGACAAACCAAAGTTTCCTACAAGGGGGAAAATTGTAAAGATCAGAGCAAAAAACAATGCAATGGAGACTGAGAATGAAACAACAAATCAATGAAGCCAAGAGTTGGTTCTTCAAAAAAATAAACAAAGTTGACAAATCCTTAGCCAACCTTATCAGAAGAAGGCAAGAAAAGGCCAAAATTCATGCAATTAGGAATGAAATCCAGAGGATCATTAATACCTACTTCCAGAACCTAAACACTAATAAGATGAAAAACACAGAAGAAATGGACAGATTCCTAGATATGTATGAATTACCAAAGTAGAATGAAGAAGACCTAAAAATCTTAAACAACCCAATGTCAATCAATGAAATTAAAAATGTAATTAAAAACTTACCAACTAATAAAAGTCCTGGTCCTGATGGCTTCACTACTGAATTCTACAAGACATTTAGAGAGGAACTACTGCCACTATTGTTTAAACTCTTCAATGAAATTGAAAGAGAATCAGTACTCCTGAATTCATTCCTGGAAGGAAGCAACACCTTGATTTCCAAAGCAGAGAAAGACCCAATCAAAAAAAAGAACTATAGGCCAATCTCATTAATGACCATAGATGCAAAAATCCTTAATAAGACACTGGAAAATAAAATTCAGTAGATCATCAAGAAAATTGTACACCCTGACCAACTGGGATTCATCCCATGGATGCAGGGATAGTTCAACATATGCAAATCAATCAATGTAATACACTATAGCAATAGAACCAAGGACAAAAACCATATGATTATCTCCATAGACACAGAAAAAGCATTTGACAAAATCCAACATTTATGATAAAAACCCTACAAAAAAATTGGAATAGATGGTCTCTACCTCAAACTGATAGAATCCATCTATGAAAAACCAACAGCCAATATCATACTAAATGGTCAAAAACTGAAATCCTTCACACTAAAATCATGAACAAGACAAAGATGTCCACTATCCCCACTCCTGTTCAATATAGTTTTGAAAACATTAGCCATGGCAACTAGACAAGAGAAAGAAAAAAAAGGAATAAAGATAGGAAACGAAGAAGTCAAATTGTCATTATTTGCAGATGACATGATACTGTGTATAGAAGACCCAGAAATGCCATGAAAAGTCTTCTAGACTTAATAACCAAATTCAGTAAAGCAGCTGGATACAAGGTCAACACACAAAAATCAATAGCTTTCCTCTATACAAACCACGACTCACTGAGATGTAAATAGGGCAAACAATTCCTTCACAATACATCCAAAAAACTGAAATACCTAGGAATCAACCTAACAAAATAAATCAGAGACCACTTTTCTGAAAAATATAGCTCTCTGAAAAGAGAGATTGAAGATGATATCAGAAAATGGAAAGACATCTCCTGCTCCTGGGTAGGAAGAATCAACATAGTGAAAATGGCCATACTCCCAAAACTGCTATACAGATTCAATGCAATCCCAATTGAAATTCCAGCAGCATACTTCACAGCCCTTGAGAAAACAATCCAAAAATTCATTTGGAACAAGAAAAGACCCAGAAGAGAGAAGCAATTCAGGGCAACAGAGAAATGACAGGGGTATTACAACCCCCAATTTGAAACCAAACTACAAAGCTACTGTAATATAAACAGCATGGTACTGGCAAAGAAACAGATGTGAGGACCAGTGGAAGAGATTAAAAGATGCAGAAAGAACTCCAGACACACTCAGCTACCTCATCTTCAACAAAGGTGCCAAACACCCTCACTGGAGGAAAGATAGCCTCTTTAATAAATGGTGCTGGAAAAATCAGTTTTTAACTTGCCAAAGATTAAAACTAGACCTATATCTCTAACCATGCACTCAACTAAAATCAAAATGGCCTAAATATCTGAATATTAAAATAGAAACACTGAATTGGCTTGAACAGAGGTTAGGTAGAACTCTTGAAGACATTGGTGTAGGAAAAGATTTCATGAAGAAAACCTTAGTTGCCCGTGAACTAGCACAAACAATCAACAAGTGGGAACTCTTCTTATTAAAAAGCTTCTGAACTGCAAGAGAAACCACCAACAGTGTGAAGAGAAAAAATTTTACCTGCTATTCCTCAGACAAGGGTCTACTATCTAGAATCTATAAAGAACTTAAAAAAATCAGACCTCCCAAATTTAAAGACCCAATCCAAAAAAGAGCATCTCAAATGAAGAGACATTTCACACGAAAAGAAGCAGAAATGGCAAATAAACATATGAAAAACTGTTCAACATCACTGATTATTTGAGAGATGCAAATGAAAACAACACTGAGATTCCACCTTACTCCAGAAAGGATGGCTGCTTTCATGAAATCAACCAATAACAAATGCTGGCGGGGCTGTGGGGAAAGAGGAACCCTGCTCCTCTGCTGGTGGGAGTGTATCCTGGTGCAACCACTGTGGAAATCAGTATGGAGATACCTCAAAGAACTAGGACTGGAAGTCCCATTTGACCCAGATTTTCCCCTCCTGGGTATCTTCCCCAAAGAATTAAAAGAATCATACCACAGTGATATATGTGTATCAATGTTCATAGCAGCACAATTTGCAATAGCTAAAACTTGGAAACAGCCCAAATGCCCATCAACTGGAGACTGGATAAAGAAAATGTGGTTTTTTTCAATAAAATGGAGTGCTACTCAGCCATAAAAAATAAGGAATTAGAGACATTTATAGCTAAATGGATGCATATTGAGATGATACTCTTAAGTGAAATAAATAGGACACACATATAAATACCAAATTAGCTTCTCTAGTGTAAGAAACTGAAAGTGTAAATAAGGACTAAAAGTTATAATAGCTAATGTGAAATAGGAAGGAAAAGGGCAAATGGGAAGGGAAAGTGGGAGGGGCAGGGGAAAGGAAAGAAGGAAATGGAATTAATATGAGAAAATGAAAAAATTAAACAAAGTCTTTATAAATAGGGAGGGATTGGGTTAAAGGGAAAGCAGGGGAAGGAGAAAAAATAGGAACCAGGAGAAATTATGTAAAGTTGAAAATTTCCAATGATGAATGTCATTATATTGTTTACCTAAAATGTACCAATAAAATAAAATTTTAAAAAAACAAAATCATACAATTGACATGGAAGTGACAACAAAGTATCTTCATTGGTTCTCTCTCTCTCTCTCTCTCTCTCTCTCTCTCTCTCTCTGTCTCTCTCTCTCTCTATATATATATGTATATATATATTACATTTTTGCAGTACATGAAATTTACATTCATATTTGGAAGTAAGCAAATGTACTTGCCACATCTTGATTCTTTTTGTTCCCCTTTCTTTCCCCACCTAACTCACACCTTCAACTATCTAGATCCTCATTCCCCACTTTCATTATTATTATTATTATTATCATTATTATTTTAGCTCATGTTTGTGATTATAATGTTTACATTCATTTGGGGTATTTGCTACACATACATGATGCAATTTAAATCTTTTTATGTCACCTCTCCTTTCATCCCTCACCCCACCCTTGGTCTCTTGGACTGCTTTCCATTTACAAAAAGATCTATCTCTCTGATTCTTTTTTCTCTTTATTTGTACTTTGCCTTTCTCAAATGAGGAAAACATATGGAATTTAAGCTTGTGTGTCTGATTTATTTGATTTGACATTATGTTTTCCAGGTGAATAAATTTTCCTAAAATATCTCAAGTTTATCCTTCTTCTTTCACCTATCAATATCCATTCATCTATTGATGGCTATGTAGTATGATCAGTGTCTCTCACCATATACTAAACTAAAACCACAATGACTCAAATATCTAAATATTAAAACAGAAATATTTAACCTCCTGGAAGATATAATAGAAAAGACTCAACATCATAGTGTTAGACAAGGACTTTCTGAACAGTGCTCCCTTGGAAAAGAAGTAACTGCAATAACCAACAAATGAAATTATATTAAAAATTCTTCTGCATAGCAAAGGAAACTATCACCAGAGTGAAGATACTACCAAAACAATGAAAAAAATTGCCAGCTATTCCTCAAAACAGAGTAATAATATATAGAATATATATAAAGAACATGAAACAATTATACCACCTGAAATAAATGACACAATCAAAAATAGGCAACTGCAATGAAGAGATATGTCTCAGAAGAATTACAAATGGCCAGTGAACATGCAAAATATTCAACATCTCTGGCCATTAGAGAAATGCAAATTAAATAACACTAAAATTTTATCTTATAGCCATAAGAATGGCAGTCATCAAGAAGTCAAACAATATCAAAGTGGTGGCTTAGTTGTGGTGTAAAAGTAACATTTATACACTGTTGGTGGAAATGTAAACTAGCACAGCCATTTTGGAAACCAGTATGGAGACATCACAAAATGCTAAAACTAGAAATTCCGTTTGACCCAGATGTTCCTCCTCTAGTGTTATTCTCAAAAGAGCTAATGACAGCATGTTATAGTGATACATGCAAAACAATAATTACAGTAGCACAACCCATAATATAAAAAAACAATTATTTCTATATTTCTCATAGAAATTATTTTAAAATATTTTCTCATCTGTTTTCGATTTGGGGGGAAGATTACAATGAAAATCTTATGAGAAATTTATTATAAAATATAGAGAATACTGGTAATTGTAATAAAAATTGCAATCTAGATGTAAAGATATGATGACAAGACTGCCAAATGAAAAATAAATACAAATATACAATTGTACAAGGAAGTATAGAGAAACCTTTTTAGAAGTTTAGATGAAAAGAGAAGGGGAAAAGTTCAGTAGGTAATAATGGATAAAAGTTTGAAGGAGTTTCTTTTCATCCTTCTGGTAATTGTCTGACATTGTTTCTACTGTTTAATCTTTCCTATAATTAGTAGACTTCAAGGGAAAAAATGACATGGCATCCGTTCCTTTCCAAGCTCTTCCATGCACTGCTATAAAATATTTTTCATTCTTCTTCAAATTTAATTTTGAGCAGAACACTTCAAAATGTACTTACGATTCTTCAATACTGTATTAGTTTTCTGTTGAAGCTGTAAGGATTGTCACCAATTTATTAGCTGAGAACCACACAAATCATTATCTTATATTTCCACAGGTCTTTAGTTCAATGGGAATCTCACAGTGCTAAAATTAAAGAGGTAATAAATAGGGTTGTTGTTTCAGGAGATGCTCAACAGAGAGTATATTTCCTTGTCTTCTTAAGCAGCCCAGATCCCTTAGTCCTAGGCAGCAATGGTGGCATTCAGATACCTGCTTTGGTCTTCTCTTTTTATGATTTCATCTTTTTGTCATAAAAACTTTTTTGATCAAAGTAGACTATTCCAGAGAGTCCAGATTACACTCTTCATCTCAAGTTCTTTATCTCCATCATTCTTGTAATTTTCCTTGCTAGAGATTAGGTCACAGACATCTCTGTGGAAAGGAACATTATTCTACCTACGCTGTGGACTATATGCTTAACTTCATTTACAAAATGAGTGGAGGACCTCAAGGATTTGCTCCATTTGATGATCCTACTTGGTCTGCTTTCCTCTTCACCCAAATTCCTTCTCCAAATTTCCTTCCTCCAAATTTCTACTTTCAAGCTAAGAATTATCCCATAAATACTTTTAAACACCAGGACACTATGTTCACTCATTAAGGTTGCTTCAAAATGATTCATATTCTTTCTTTCTTTCTCTGTAATTCTATAATATTTATTAGCTTTTTTCAAATTTACAGAAATAAGACACATACTGTATTTAAAATTCAACATAATTACAAATTTTATTCTTATATAAATCATATAACCATCATTTTTTAATGAAATATAGACAATGGTAAAGTAGGGATATTAATCTAAATAAAGAAAATTCAATACTCAAAATGATGTGAAGGCATTATATCTTCCAAATTGTCTGAGAATGGGAATTACTTTCGATCAGACTCCTACAACCTCTACAAACCTCCCTCACTACATCATGTCTTCTTTCTTGAATATCTTTGAGAAAGACAAGTTATTATTTTTTTTACTAATTTTATGCTTGTTCATATTTTATTATTTAGATATGACTTTTTCTTTAAACTTTTTGAGTCCAGTAGTATAAGCGTGTGCTTTTTTAAATAAGCTCCCATATCTTTTGGAAAGCCAGGTGTACAACATATAAAAATATCTCATTGTACAAAGTAATAAAATAAAGCTCATTAATTTATAAGTGTGCATGTTTAATGATCTTTTCTTCACAAATATATTTCTATGGTCTTGAGCAGTACAATATCAGAAAAACTTTATAGAAATAATTTAACTGCCTCTAGTTAAGTAATATTTATTTGCAACAAATGTATTACCTATATTCACAACAGAAAATATTTTTATATAATCATCATTACATTGACAGTTTAAAGAACAAAAATAGTTTAGCTTCTAGTAAAATAGTTATTTTATAAGTGTGAATGCTTTGATAAATACTCCATTAAAACATAAAAGCAACATCTCTTTCATTATGTAAAAATAAGGAGAAATATTAACTACTGATTAACATTCAACAATGTTATTGTTTCTAAATAATTTTACAATAAAAGAAATTATTTCATACTTGGTATTGGGTTATTTGAAATTTATGGGTTTCCTGAAATTTATATAAATTCCTCCCACACATTTCTTTTAATGCTTCTTTTAGAAGTTGAAAATAAGATACATACAGATCTAATGGTGGTAAATTAAGCTATTATTCACTTCAGATCTCCCAATTTCAAAGATTTTCTTTATAGTGAGGTCTTTAGTTAATGCATTAACATTCATTATAGACAGTCATCCTTGAAATGGCACTAAGCTTAAAAAATTAAATTAATACTTCATTGTTGGAGATTCTTTAATATCTTTAATACCTTTCAAAAGATTTTCATGATGGAAGAAAAATGCTAGCTTAATTATGAGAACAATTTTCCAAAATAGACAAAGAAGGTTTAATCAACTCTCAAATTTTTCAGCAATACGGTGGAGGCACTGCCTGAGTCAGGTAGAAAAGCCTGGTAACACTTCTCTAACTTCTGTTTTGTTGAACTGGTAGCAAAGGTAAGAAAACCTTTTTCTTGCCACTTTTCCTCATAGTGTGAAAAGACTGTGGCCAGAACTTTTTAAGGTCTAATTCCATTAAAATATATGAAATCTTATTTTGTTGATATTGGGTTTTTTATTATTTGAGATCATCTACATATCACAAAAACTTCAAACTATCTTAAAGCCAAAGGACTACTTGTATAATAAAATTTTAACAACAATAGTTAAATTTTTCATAGTTAAGTTTAATAGTAACTGCTTTCTATTTCTCTTGCCTGAAATATTATTTTTAACCAGCACATATACAATTACTAATGACCTTGGCAGTCCTGGTCTAAGCCATCATGGAATCTCATTCAAATTGTTCTCCAATTTCTCATACATTCCACTTTTGTTCCTCTGAATTCTGTTCTCAATAAAGCAGCCAGGAGGATTCATGTAAAATTTACTAATCACATCAAGTCAGCACATAGTTCATAGTCTCTAAAACATCACAAAGAAATTGTAATGTCTCCCAAAAGTGATCACTGTTGCCTCACACGTTACTGTATATTGGGCTCACTTTAAACTTTCTCCCTTACCCATTCCCTATATTAAACTGTGTTAGCTGTGAGTTTGGGGTTTTCATTTGCTTTTTGTTTTGTTTTTTTGTTTTTGGTCAACCATAAAAATCCATATCCTGAGTTTATGGCCTTGAGACACATGGTTTCCTCATACTCAAACTCAGGTAATAGAACACGTCCATTTTATCCTTCAGGTCAATCTACTGCATACCAATATATTCTGCACTGCTCAATGTTTATATTGTCCTAGCCATGTCTTGGAACTACTGCCCCACTTACTCCCTTTTATAGTCCTCCTAAAACTTGTTGCCATCTGACTCTTGCCACACATTCATTTATTTTTTTATTGCCAATTTATCACTGATGAAATATATAGTACATTTAGCTTAAATGTTTGTTCAAAGAATTAAAAGAATACACAGAAGGCACTAGCTTTTCTCCTGTGTCAGGAGTAGCCAATCTAAATTTCTCAAGCTGAATTTGCCTAACCATTGTTTTTGTGTATAAAGTTTTAGTCTAAGCATCCATGAAAATTTGTTTACACAATGCTTATGACAGCTTTTTGCATAATAACAGCAGTATTGAATAGTTGTGGCAGAATTTAAAGTTAGCAAAAGCAAAAACATTAACTGAATTCATAGAAAAATTTACTATTGCTCATATAAATTATTTTTATTCTCTAATTATTTTTAAAATAAGCAAAAGTATCTATTATTATAGTTTTTGATATGTTATTTCAGCAATTGAAGTGAGATTTTAGTAATTTGTGAGAAACAAGGTTCAGGTTAGATCAAGGATATGATTTTCGCACCATATGAAAATTGGTAACAATTTAAACAGAATTTTAACATTTCTGTAAGCATACTGTAAGAATACATCTGACAGTATTGACACAAAACATGAGTCTAGCAATTTAATGAAAGTATTTAAAGAAATCTCTAAAAAATAAAAGGAAAGTAATTTGGACTCAAGAGATAATATTTCACTAAGATATCTTTCTTTTTATCTTTCATCTGTCAGAACTTACAGAAGAACATGGGGAAGAATATGTGATGTTTAGTTCCAGAGATCGACTAAATATTTAATGAGAAAGAGCACTAATTGGTAGGAAATGTTCTCAGTGATTGTTTCTTAACCAGTTAGTAATTGCATGTAAAAGTCATATATTAGGAACTTAATGAGCAAACAAATTACTCTGCCCAAAATGGCATATCATTATCACAGAATTTATATCATTGCTGTCCCCTATGATTTTGAAATCTTAATAGAGGAAAAACTGTAAATTTAAATTGACAATTTGCATTACTATTTCACTTCTGCTCTGTTGTTCAATGGGTTAAAAAAAAAAAAGTATCCTCTATTATTTCTTTGCTCTATGTAGGACATGTTTAGAAGATATGATTTACTACTCCAGTTCTCTGAAAAAAATCCAATATAATAAATGAAGTAAGATGTAATCCTTAGGTGGGAATTGAATTAAATAGTCAATAATTTCACATTTTCCCTCAGATATTTATGCTGTGTTTATATATGTATTTAATGAGATGGAACAAAATAAAACCATTTTTATTTCATGCTCAATTATTATGTATTTTGTGATAACTGACAAATGAGCATCATTTCCTTTTTATCACTTGGCTTAGTAAAATATTATAAAGGAATGTTATTTGTTTCTACTGTATAGGTTAAAAAATATAATTTATCCATGCTTTCCAAAAGACCCTCTTTGATCTCCAAACAGTGACAAATCATTGCCTCTTTTCAATCATTAACCGCTATCCTGATATTGATGATATCTCTCTATTGAATTGTTTGATGGCCTGTCAAATAAGTAAATAACATTACACACCAGAATTTAGTTTTCTCCATTTTGAAAAGTTTCTGTGTTCTTTGTGGTATCTAAATTTCCATATTTTTATAAAAATATATTTGTTTTAGAATATGTAAAGATTTAGAACCTGGGAGATTATCTGCATTAGCCTCTTTGCAAACTCATATTGTGAACTCATATTCCAGTATAACGCAATATGACTAAAATGCGGCTAAAAATGTAGCTAAAATCCATATATGATGACAGATACTTTTCAGAGAAGGCATGGAATACTTAACTTTGGCTTTTAATATTTTCTTCTTTCATCATAGGAAATCAATTTTTCATGGTTGTTAAAAATAGTAGAAATTTAATTTTATTGCTTATTTTAACTCTTCACTTAAAATAATTATATAAATAATACTGCTTTTAATTTGTTATTTGACTACCAAGTTGTACAACTAATAGAAGAAAAGTAGGATAATAACCTGGATCTTTTGTATTTTCTACACAGTTTCCAAGAAATTAATTCATTTACTCTTACTTTTATAATCGCTTCTCGGCCTTTTGGCTAAGATCAAGTGTACTCTTACTTTTATAAGTTGATCATTGTTTACATTAATATAAAAATGTGGATTTAGGATGGGTTTCAATCCATTATGAAAACTATATATATTGGAGTTCCAATTGTCCTATGTTGGATACATGAAATCTCATTGTCTTAGTTTGGTAGCTTTCTTGCTACCAGGTCATTTGAGATAATTCATGCTTAATTTTGTACATTTTTTTCCATGAATGTAAAATCATTTATAATACCTCCACAAAAAATGTTTTTTAGATGAACAACACTGTAATTTGAGTTGACAATGTTTCTCTAGGCCTTTTTGGTGGTTTTAAAGGAATAGATGCATATAAAACTACATACAAAAAAATGATTCATGAGGTTCTACTGATATTTTCACTCCGTTTTCCAATTCAACACTTTGGGGATTTTACATTTTCTCCTACATACATAGATATTTCTGACTCTCAAGAACACAGAAAAACTGGGCAAGGAATTTAGCTCAGTGGTTTCGCTGCCTGCTGCGCTAGCACAAGGGCCAGAGTTCGATCCCTGGTACCAAAAAAAAAAAACCACCAAAAAACAAAAACAGAAAAACTAACATGAGACTATCGCACAATTATTTGCTTGAATTTATATTGTGCAAAAATTTATCTCAAATTAACAATAAAAATGTTACTATGTTCATTTACATTTAATAAAAGAATTTGGTTTCTATTATGTAACTGTCATTTCTGTATTGAGCTATATATCTTCTTTTTTCTATTCATTCAGATTAGAAGATTATAAATTATAATGAATGATTTTCAAAATGCACTAATTTTAGGTTACTTTTATTTCAGTTATTTTTTATGTGCAAAGGTACTAAGTATGTTGTTTATTGTGACACTTTCATGCTTTTTTTCAGATTTTCACTTTCTACTTTTCTAGGTTTTTTTTCTTTTTATCAGCTAGGAATAAAACAAAATGTAATTTTCCCCCAATGGCTTCTCATCTCATTCCAGATTGCTCTAGATTGGTTTTAATTTCAACTCTTTTGTTATTTTAAAATATTTTACTTATCTTTGGCTACAATTTAACTGGACAGTGAAGTAAAACCAAATATGGCTCAAATATTTTCCTTTGGATGAAACAGTAAATGAAAATTTACCAGTCTGTATCATATGATTTTTAAGGAACAAATTAATTAAATTCTTGAACTTGGATGAGATGATATAATATTTGAAACAATGTCTAGTTCACTAGAAAGACCAAGAAATCTTGGCCAATACAATTTTTATCCTTTGAAAACTGAAAATGCCCTTGGATGTAACACTGTAAAAAATATATCATGTGGATTGCTGTGATTAAAAAACTAATAGCTTAGATGAGGTCAGCCTACACTTTTAACATTACTTCCAAGCCAGCTGCACATTCTAGTTCCTAGGTATTACAAGTATCTTACACTTATCATTGTTTTAAATTAATAAAGTGAAATGTAGAACCACTTAATATAATTCTTAATAGAAATCTGGCCAGTTTGGGAATTATACTCCTAGCCTTTCTGCAATGTATTACTGAATGTACCATATGGAAACTGAGAATTAGGAACACTATAAAGTATTTCATGCTGCTCATGGAAAAAAATGATAATTTTATGGCTTATCTCAAAGTATGATTTCTGAAGGGATTCTGCAGGTTAGATATCAAAGTATTTTAGATACCAAAAATGAAAGGAAGATAGTTGGATACAAAGAAATAAACAAATGAGTCTAGTTGGTCTGATGAACCTGAGACAATGGTATGGGAAACAGTACAAGGAGAGGTAAAAAGAAAGAATTATTTGTGACTAAGCAAACCTTAATAGCAACATAAATATCAATAAGTTAAAATATATCACAGGAGTTTAACATTTAGTTTTAATGGCAAAAAAAAATATAAGAGCATGCAAGTTAAGATATTTTCATTATAAAAAAGAAACATCTATTCATTGTTACTCTATTCTTACATTTTAATCACATGAAATATTATAATGCCTTCACCCCTACTGTAGACAAAGCAGCCAAGCTGACTTACAAAATAGCATCTCTGTTTCTGTGAAGACCAGGTTTTCAGTACAGAGTGCTTTATGAAGCAGATTTGTTTAGGGAATCATCAATCAAAAAATATACAAACAAAGTAAATCTTGTGTTGCATGTTAGAAATAAACATGTGGGAATACAAGGAGACTTATAATTGACTATAGAAAAGAAAATGCTTGAAGTAGCATATTTAAATGAAATATGTAAAAATGAGTATCCAGAGGGTTTTTTCTCACTAAATATTCGTATATGCCTGAATGCTAAAGTCTATTTATATTTTCCCAAGGTATGATATGAAAGATTTACAGGAGGAGTTTTAGTAATCTGTTTTTTTTCTTAACAAGTTCAAAATATGTTCACTTAGGTCAGTATCTTTTTCCTAAGGTATGTAGGAACAGGTAACAATTACTTCATTTACCCTAAACAAATGTTGAGACATAGAAATTTGTGAGAGTAAAAGTAATGTAGAACTAAGGACTACTGATTTAAAATGCCCTTCTCTTTAAAAGGACTCATAAGGACTCATATTTTGCTATTCAATTCAATATCACCTAATAACATATTGATATAATTTCTAACATTATGTTTATAGATCATTGATAATAGTTGACTATAATTGATGTGAATATCATAACATTTTTACTTTTCAATATTGTAAGGGATAGTCTTACATATTAAGTAGAGTGACTAATAGAAAAATATGTATTGTTTCAAATTGAGAAATCAATTATAAATGCACATTATTAATTTAAGAAATACTAGATGTTAAGGAAATATATAAAAACACCATAAGATAGAAAGCACAGAATTCTTTTTGCCTAGAAATGATAACCATTATTAAAGAAAATTTTCAAAATACTTCAACAGCAAATTTTCTCCAAGTTTGCATCGGGGAAAAGAATACAAACTTGTTTTATATTATGCACCATTTTAAGGGGAAATGGGCAAAAAACCAGATTTTTCTCTCAGAGCTTGGGAATTTCAGCAACTATTCTATTATTGTTAAAGAGACTTTGTGGCCAATTTGAGAGCATAATTTTGTCCACAATTCTTACCTACTATGTCACAGTGACTTGAATGTTAGCTTTCAAAAGTGAGAAAGAAGATTCAGGGTGACTTGTTTATATATTGAATAGAAAATACTCTTACTTATAGGTTCCCTTGGCCTTTCATGATAATTATACACATACTTCTTTTTGGAGAGATTATTTGTTCATATTTTCCTCCTTTTGAAAAATATTAGATATTTTATATTTTCTTCACTCACGTTGACACATTCATATGCTCTGAGCAAAGCACAATTACAAAGAAGGAGAAGTATGTTAACATATTAAGCATTTATCATTTTAATTTCAGATAACCAGTGACTGAGGCAATAATTTATGTTATTAAAAGAAAGAATAAATGCTATAAGTGTATTATTAGACATGTATATTCTCATTTTTTTCTTTTGTTTGTTATTTATCAACCTGGACAGAAACAACAGTAAAACTATAATAAGAGACAATAATAGCTGATCTCACATAACTGAGTGATTTTTAAAAATTTCCACTTTTTGACACATTACAAGCATTGTCATTGGAAAGTATTTACTTCTTATGTCCCCATCTTACAAAACAAAGAATTCAGCTCCTGGAGATGATTTTCAAATTGCACAAGGTTTTAAAATTAGTTAGAGGCTGAGCCAGAATTTTGATTGATTTCATCAGTGGAAAGAAAGCTAAATTGGAAGAACTCACAGGTGTGGACTGTACAATTTCCATCACCACCGGCCCTGAGGAGGATCCACCACTACACACAACAAACCTCCAATTCCTAGCCAGCCCTGCACCTTGGTGCTCCTCAGCAAAGTGGTTCACAGATAAGTACAAAAGGACAAACCTAATTGAGCATGAGAACAGTGCCCACAAAAGAGGTAAGCCAAGAAGAACCAGCTGCTTTGGGGAGAAAAAACAGATGGTCCAGCAGTACAAGCCAGAAGAAAAGCCCAGGGCTGTTGTAAACTGCAAAAAGAGTATGGGTGTTATCCCCAAACTAACTTCTTCATGGTGGGATAGAGTTGGAGAAGAAACCTAGTGTGGTGCCTGCCATATTGCTAGAGAGAGTTTAATCAGGTATTATTTTGAGAAGGTGGTGATTGTATGAGAGTGAACAACAGCACACCTAAACTACAGGACTGAAATGTTACCCTATCTCAAAGACTTGGTATGAGGCCCAGAAAAGAAGAGTGAGCCCAAATAAATAACCTAATGATGTACCTCAAAATCCTAGATAAACAAGAACAATCCCAATTCACAGGTAGTACAAGGAAAGAAATTATAAAGATCAGAATACAAATCAAATTGGAGACCAAAATAAAAGAATATAAGAATAAATTAATTGAAGATAGATTCTTTGAAAGAACAAAATAGACTAATCCTTTAGCCAATCTTACAGAGAAAAGAAAGAACAAACAAAAATCAATGAAAT
Source organism: Heterocephalus glaber (assembly GCF_053883595.1). Lineage (NCBI taxonomy): Eukaryota > Metazoa > Chordata > Mammalia > Rodentia > Bathyergidae > Heterocephalus > Heterocephalus glaber. Next base: position 19,850,367 of record NW_028258138.1, read on the forward strand.
GAGAAATTAAACACCTGAAATCACAAAAGGCACCAACAAAATCCAGATTATTACACAGTAACTACTTCAAAAATGTGCACATCGATAAATCGGAGAACTCAGAAAAATAGATATATTCCTAGATACATATGAATCAACAAAACTAAAACAAGAAGATTTAAAATCATGAATAATTCAATAATAATTAATGAAATTGAAGCGTTAATAAAACCTACCAAGCAAAGACCAGGACTTGATGATTTTGCTGCTAAATTCTACAAGAATTTCAGGGAAGATCCAATGTCAGTATTCCATAAAATCTTTAATTAAATCAAAAGGAAAAGATATGGTTAAAGTCATTCTTGGAGGCTAGCATAACAGATTCCAAAACTACATTAGGTTACAACCAAAATTAGAGCTACAGGCCAATCTGTCTATTGAACATAAATGCATAAATCTTCAACACAATACTAGCAAACAAATCATCACAAACATCATATACCATGACCAAGTAAGCTTCATCCCAGGGATGCAAGGATAGCTCAACATACACAAGCCAATAAATGTACTCCATCATACAAGCAGAAACAAGGACAAAAATCAAATGATCAGGTCAATAGATGCTTTCACAAAATCTAACATGTATTCTGGAAAAAAAAGAGTAAAGAAAATAAGTATAGAGATAGGAGGAAGTGATTCAACATGGCTAAATGGAGGAAGAGTCATTTTTAACCTACTCTGCGAAAAATGAACTAAAAATTCAGGTAATTGGAAGAAAGGGAGAGACATACATCTGGATGCCAAAATCAATCTGAAGTAAGAGACAGTTTATCAAAGAAAACATAGGCACAGGACTTTATAAAACATCACATCAGACCACAGGGCTACCAGCAGTGAAGTCAGTGCTGAGTAAGAATTGCCATACTGAGAAGTCTCCATGAAACTGATAGACTGGAAAAGTGGCATTAATTAAAGCCACACAGGATGGTGACAACCTATGGAGGTTGCAAGTTGAGCAGAATGCGCCAAATCAGCCCGCACCCCTGCAACAATCAACTGGACAACATCCCCACCTCCCATTCCTCAGTACAGCCACCTGGATCCACACTACAAAGACCCAGAGGACACCAGACCACCAGACCACAGTACTGGGCCCTGCTACTCCCGGCCCAGAGGTAGGGGCTTCTGAGCCACCATCCCACTGATCCTGGTCCAGAGGAAGGGGCTTCCTGGCCACCATCCCTCCCACTGCTCCCAGCCCAGAGGAAAGGTATTTTAGCCACTTTCTGTCCTGCTGCTGTCAGCCCAAAGGAAGGGGCTTCCAGGCCACCATCCCTCCAGCTGCTCCAGGTCCAGATGTATGGGCTTCTGAGCCGCCATCCTACTGTTCCTGGTCCAGAGGAAGGGGCTTCCTGGCCACCAGGCCTCCCGGCTGCTCCAAGCTCAGAGGAAGGGGCTTCTGGGCCGCCATCCCTACTTCCACTCCCAGCCACTGTCACACCTCTCCCAGCTCAGAGGAGGTCATCATCATGGATGCCAATAGCACCCCCCTCTCGCCCCCAATCAAAATGAGAAAACACATAAATAGGTCTCAAAACCAGACTTCCAGATCATCTACAGCAACCTCAAAGGGAAATGAGATGGATCACTCTGATACTAAACCACCTGGACCCACTGAACTGGCAAAAAAAGGGGATCTGGAAAAAATGAAATCAGAAATAATTTCTCAGACAACAAGAGAAGTTGTGCTCCTAGTGCAAGACATGATTAATAAATCTAGAGAGGAGCTGAGGAACATTATGGAATCCCAAAATAGGAAAGAAATGGAATCCGTAAAACAGATGCAAATAGATTTCCAGGATACGAAAAACTTCACTGAAAGTCTACACAGCAAAATGAGCCAATGTGAGGACAGAATTTCAGATATAGAAGATAAGATTGCAATGACCAGGAAAAGAAAAATTGCTTCAAAATTATAAGGGAACATGAGAAATCAATCGAGCAGCTGCTAGATGATGCAAAGAAGAATAACATAACACTGATTGGAGTCAATGAAGAAACAGGAGAGTGTGCAGATGACATTAAAAAAAAAATGCTTCATAGAAGTAATGGCAGAAAACTACCCAAACAGGGAGAAATAATTTGACATACAGATAAGTGAGGCATATAGGACACCAAATAGCCTTGATAAAAAAAAAAAAAATCTACACATAGGCATATAATTGTTAAGATTCCAGAAACTCAACAGAAGGACAAAGTCCTACAAGCAGATAGAGAAAAGAAACAAATCACATACAAAGGAAAGCCTATCAGAATCACAGCAGACTTCTCAACATAAACCATCAAGGCAAGAAGAGCTTGGAGTGACATATTCCAAGCCCTAAAAGAAAATAGCCTCCAACCCAGATTGATGTACACTGCAAAACTATCTTTCAAAATGGATGGAGAAATAAGATACTTTCATGACAAAGAACACCTTAGGAACTTTGTGAATAGCAAACCAGCACTCCAAAGAATTTTACACAATATCCTAGGAACAGACACTGAGGATCACAACCCCAGGAAGCTTAGTAGAATGAACCCATCTAACATGACAAGAAATTAAATGTAGACTGGGAGAACCCAACAAAAAGAAAAAGTCATGGCAGTGACAAGTCAATATGTTTCAGTTATAACCATCAACATTAATGGTCTCAATTCACCAATCAAAAGAAACAGACAGGTAGAATGGGTCAAGAAGCAAACTCCAGAATATGCTGCATACAAAAAACACACTTAATTGCAAAAGAAACTCATAAACTGAAAGTTAAAGGGTGGAAAACAGTACTCCATGTGACAGGAACCCTCCAAAAAGCAGGAGTAGCTGATCAAGTAGATCAAGTAGATTTCAAACCAACACAGGTTAGGAGAGATGAAGAAGGACACTAGATCCTTGTAAAGGGAACAATCGAAGAGGAAGAGATGACAATCATAAATATCTATGCACCAAACACTAGTGCACCCAATTACATAAAACAAATACCAATGGACATGAAAAGTCATATATGCACTAATACAATTGTAGTGGGGGACCTCAACACCCCACTGTCACAAATAGATAGATCAACTATACAAAAAAATAAGTAATGAAATACTAGAACTCAATCAAACTCTTGAACAAATGAACTTAACAGATGTTTACAGAGTCTTTCACCCCACAAAATCAGAATACACATTCTTCTCAGCTGCACATGGGTCATTCTCCAAAATAGTCCACATACTCACACATAGAAAATGTTTAAGTAAGTGCAAAGGAATTGAAGTTATCCCCTGTATATTATCAGACCATAGTGCTAAGAAATTGGAGATCCATAGCAAAAGAACCTGGTAAAATTTCATAGACATGTGGAAATTGAACAACACACTTCTGAATAACCAAAGGGTCACAGAGGAAATTAAAGAAGAAATCATACAGTTCCTTCAATTAAGTGACAATGACAATACAACATATCGGAATCTATGGGACAAAATGAAAGGAGTCTTATGAGGGAAATTCATAGCACTGAATACACATATTGGGAAAACAGAATGTGCCCAATTAAACAACCTGATGCTGAACCTTAAGTTTCTAGAAAAAGAAGAGGAGGACTACCGCAGAGCTCATACAAGGGAGGAAATTATAAAGATCAGAGGAGAAATCAATGCAATGGAGACTAAGAGAACAATACAAAGAAATCAATGAAGCCAAGAGTTTCTTCTTTGAAAGAATTGATAAAATTGAAAAACTCTTAGCCAACCTCATCAGAAAAGGGAAAGAAAAGGCCCAAATCCATGCAATTAGGAATGAAAAGGGTGAAATTACAACAGACCCAGCAGAAATCCAGAGGATCATCAATACCTACTTCCAGAACCTATATGCCAATAAGATGGAAAACAAAGAAATGGACAGATTCCCAATACATATGAATTACCAAAGATGAACGAAGAAGACCTAAACATTCTGAACAACCCAATATCAACCAATGAAATTGAAAATGTAATTAAATATTTACCAACTAAGAAAAGCCCGGGCCCTGATGGTTTCACTGCTGAATTCTACAAGACATTTAGAGAGGAACTAATGCCACTACTGTTTAAACTCTTCAATGAAATTGAAAGAGAAGCAATACTCTCAAATTCATTCCTGGAAGCAAGCATCACCTTGATCCCCAAAGCAGAGGAAGACCCAACCAAAAAGGAGAACTATAGGCCAATCTCACTAATGAACATAGATGCAAAAATCCTTAATAAGATACTGGCAAATAAAATGCAGAAGATCATCAAGAAGATCATACACCCTGATCAAATAGGATTCATCCCAGGGATGCAGGGATGGTTCAACATACACAAATCAATCAATGTAATACACTGTAACAATAGAGCCAAGGGAAAAACCATATGATTATCTCCATAGATGCAGAAAATGCATTTGACAAGATCCAACATGCATTTATTATAAAAACCCCACAAAAAATTGGAACAGATGGTCTCTACCTCAAACTGATAAAAGCCATCTATGAAAAACCAACAGCCAATATCATACTAAATGGTCAAAAACTGAAATCCTTCACACTAAAAACAGGAACAAGACAAGGATGTCCACTATCACCACTCTTGCTCAATACAGTTTTGGAAACATTAGCCACAGCAATTAGACAAGAGAAAGAAATAAAAGGAATACAGATAGGAGATGAAGAAGTCAAATTGTCATTATTTGGTGATGACATGATACTCTATATAGAAGACCCCAAGGACTCCACCAAAAGTCTTCTAGACTTAATAATCAAATTCAATCAAGTAGCTGGTTACAAGTCAACACACAAAAATCAATAGCTTTCCTCTACACACATGACAGACTCACTGAGAGAGAAATAGGGCAAATAATTCCTTTCACAATAGCATCCAAAAAACTGAAATACCTAGGAATCAGCCTAACGATAGAAATCAAAGACCTCTTCTCTGAAAACTATGGAACTCTGAAAAGAGAGATTGAAGATGATATCAGAAAATGGAAAGTCATCCCCTGCTTCTGGGTAGGAAGGATTAATATAGTGAAAATGTCCATACTTCTAAAACTGCTATATAGATTTAATGCCATTCCAATTGAGATCCCAGCAGCATACTGCATGGACCTTAAGAAAACCATCCAAAATTCATTTGGAACAAGAAGAGACCCAGAATATCAAAAGCAGTTCTGTTTTCTTTAATAAAATGGAGTACTACTCAGCCATAAAAAATAGAAAATTAGAGACATTTATAGATAAGTGGATGCACATTAAGGCGATACACTTAAGTGAAATTAATAGGACACACATGTATATATACCGAATAGTTCCTCTAGTGTGAGAAACTGAAAGTGTAAATAAGGACTAAAATTTACAATAGGTAATGTGAAATAGGAAGAAAAGGGGCAAAGGGGAAGGAAGTGGGAGAGGTAGGGGAAAGGATAGAAGGGAATGGGACTAATATGAGAAAATGGAAAAATAGGTACAAAATCTTTGTAAATAGGGAGGAATGGAGGGGTTGATGGGAGGGCTGGGCAAGGGTGAAAAATAAGAACCAAGAGAGACTATGTAAAGGTGCAAATTTCCAATGATGAATGTCATTATATTGTATACCTAAAATGTACCCATGATTAGAATGAATAATCAATAATGCAAAATAGGAAGAAAAGGTTCAAAGGGGTAGGTGTAATGGGAGGGGCAGGGGAAAGGAAAGAAGGGAAAGGAAAAATGCTGAGAAATGGAAAAAACGGAGATAAAGATTTTGTAAATAGGGAAGGGAGGAGGGGGTAAAGGGAGGGCTAGGAAAGGGGAAAAAATAAGAATCAAGATGCATTATGTGAAGGAACAATTCCCAATGAGAAATGTAATTGTGTTGTATACCTAAAACGTACTAATAAAAGAATTTAACAACAACAACAAAAAAGCCACACAGGATAGATTTTTGAAAAGAAAAACTTCCACACAGAGGACACTACAGTCTGGTAGCAAATGAGTGGCATGAGAGAAAGATGCAGATGCAGTGGGATTTAAGCAACCTTGGGTCAGCACTTAACCCACTGGAGAGGAGATTGAAAGGGAATCAAGTATCCTTGGGCAGGATTTGCAGCTGAAACACCACCCTAACCCAATCCCCTCCCTGTGACTAGCTGAAGGACAGGATAGAGAAATGTCAGTGAGAGTCAAAGAGAGGAGGCTATGCAAAGCCCACGTGGAGCCAACTTCACAGGGGACTGGAAGAACCCAAGGCATTCCTGCCTGAGCACCACAACGATCCATGGTAAGGAAGGTTTGTGGGGCCAGAGAGAGATATCCAAAGAGATGCTGGCTGAAGACTATTCCCAGCTCCCACAAGATCAGGCCTATACCCAGCCCTAATCCTGCTACAGACTTGGTGGGAGTATATAGCATTGTTTTGAGATAGTAATTGCCTTGGACACTACAGCAGAACTGTGGATTCCAGAGGAATTTTGTTATTAAAATTTTTTTTTCTTTGTTTGCCTTGTTTCCTTTTTCTGTTTTTTCTTTATTGTTTTGGTTTTTATGTTTATTTTTATCTTGTTTTACTCATCTTCTTCCTTTCTTTAACTATCTCTCTTGAGTTTATATTCTTATGTAAGTGAAAATTGTCCCTTGTCTTTCTGGTTCACTTTAATTTTTTTTGCTTTTTCCTTCATGCTTTCTATCCTCTCCTCTTCTCCAGGTTCCCAAACCTTGAATTATCATCTGTTTTCCTCTATCCTTGCCTCTACTACAATTCCCTTCATTTACCTTTCTGTTTTACCCCCTATTCCACTTAAGTTTTCCCCTCCAGGATGAAATCACGGCACTAGGAGAAACTGATGGCATACAAGATCGTGGTTTACACTGGATTATGTTATATAACTGCAGATCTTGCTTCTATGGTTAAAGGTACCAAATTAAGAGTTACCATAGTTTGTCAGTTTGTAGATTATGCTTGATGCTATTGATATTGCTGATTGTACTTCTTTTGCCAGGATGTCATACCTGATTAATCAGTTGTACTCCCTTGTAAAGCAACATTGTGATTGTCTGGGGACATAACCATCACCATAGTCCAGTATCAAAGGACTGGGTTCTGAGCCAAATAAATAGTAACTGCTGATCCTTAATAAATTGGGAAGGTAAGATCTTGAGCAGACACAAGGACCAAGACCCATATATGCTCAGAAAACATCCCTGAGGAATAGACATTTCCTAGAGAAACCTCAGTACTAGTGATAAAGCTATTTGGCATAAGAAATTTGCATGCATCAACACAGCAAACAAAATAACCTCCCCACAAAAAATAGAAAATGACAAGATGCAGAAGAAAAATGCAATCCCAGACCTCCAGCCCATCTAAGACAAGAAAAGGGGACAATGACAGAGAGGAAATTGAAAACTAACCACATGAACTTTCAATAATGATAGCAACAGAAGTAAAAAAAAAAAAAGGATGCCTGAAGTTATAGAGAAAATAATCTCTCAGGTAGAAAAGGAATGATGATCGCAATGAAGGACATGCTTAACAAATCTAGAGTAGACAGAGATAAAAAAAAATTGGAACTTAGGAAAATGATTGAAACCATTAATGCTCTACATAGGAAAGAAATGGAATCCAGGAAACAGATTCAAACAGATATCTAAGAGCTTAAAAATTCCATTAAAACTATACACAATAGATTGAACTAAGGCAAAGACAGAATTTCTGATCTAGAACAGAAGATTCCAGTTAATGACCCTGAAAAGAAAAATATCTTTAAAATGGAAAATAAAAAAATGACAAGGGATAATGAAAAATCAATCCAACAGCTTTAAGATGGTGCAAAGAAAACAATATCAGAGTTAATGGAAAATCTGGAGCTAGTGCAAATGCCATAAAATGATTGTTCAAAGAAGTAATGGCAGAAAACTTCCCAAACATGGAAAATAAATTTGACACACAAATAAATGAGGCATATAGAACTCCAATTAGCCAGGATGAAAATAAATCTACATCAAGGTATGTAATTGTCAAGATCCCAGAAATTCAGCACAAGAACAGATTATTAAAAGCAGTTAGAGAAAATAAGTAAATCACCTATAGTGAAAAGGCCATCAGAATCACCATAGACTTCTCAATGCAAACCCTTAAATCAATGAGAGCTTGGAGTGAAGTATTCTAGGTTCTGAAAAAAAAAACCCTCCAATCCAGGTTGATATACCCTGCAAAGCTATACTTCAAATTCAATAGAGAAATAAGATACTCTAGTGACAAAGAACAGCTGAAGAAATTCATGACCATTAAACAAGCTCTACAAATGCCCTGAAGGATATTTGATAAAGAGATAATGAAGACCACAATTCCAAGAACACCAATAGAAAGAATCCACAAGGCAGGGCAAACAATTAAATAGAGGGGAAAGCAGGAACAAGAGCAGGAAAATAATGACAAAGATAACCCAATATGTATCAGTTTTAGCCATCAATGTAAATGGTCTCAACTCACCAGTCATAATGAACAGACTGGTATAATGGATCAAGAAACAAGGTCCAACAATATGCTGCATACAAGAAACACAACTCACAAGAAATTCATAGACTGAAAGTTAAAGGATAGAAAACAATATTCCATATGACAGTAATCCAAAAAAAAAAGCCGGGCTAGCTATTTTGTTTGCAGACAAAATGGATTTTGAGCCAAGACATATTAAGAGAGACAAAGGTCATTACATCCTTGTAAAGGGAACAATGCAAGAGGAAGAGATAACAGAGATAACAATCATAAATATATATGCACCAAATACCAGTTAATCCAACTACGTAAAATAAATATTAATGGACATGCAAAATCAAAAAGCACTAATACAATTGTAATGGAGAAGCTCAATGCCCCACTTTCACAAATAGAGAGATCAACTAGACAAAAAATCAACAAAGGAATATCAGAACTTAACCAAACCTGTGAACAAGTGGACTTAATGGATGTCTACAGAGTCCACAATATCAGAATACACATTCTTCTCAGCTGAACATGGGACATTCTCTAAAATAGACCACTGTCCCATAGAACATGTTAAAATAAATGCAAGTGAATTGAAATTATCTCACGGGCATTATCTGACCAGAGTACAGTGAAATTGGAAATCAGCCATAAAAGAAACGACAAATATTCCATAAACACTTGGAAATTGAATAACACTCTCCTGAACAATCAATGGATCACAGATGAAATTAAAAAAGAAACAAAACTGTATCTACAATTAAATGATAATGTTGACACAACATACAAGAACTTGTGGAACATTATGAACAGCAGTCCTAAGAGAGAAATATATAGCTGTAAATACACCAGGAAGACAGAACAAGCTCAAATAAAGAACTTAATGTTGAACCTTAATTGTCTAGAAAAAGAAGAACAAGTCAAGCCCAAAGCTTGTACAAGGGAAGAAATTATAATGATTAGAGCAGAAATTAATTCAATTGAGACTAAGAAAATAATACAAAGAATTAATGAATCAAAGAGTTTGAATATTTAATAAAATTCATAAAACTTTAGGAAACCTTACCAAGAAAAGAAAGAAAAGACTCAAGTTCATGCAATTGGGAATGAAAAGAATGAAATCACAATAGATCCTATATAAATCCAGAAGATAATCAAAACAAACTTTGAGAAGCTGAACTCTAAAAAGATGGAAAACACAGAACAAATGGACAGGTTCCTAGATGCATATGAATTACCAAAGTTGAATCAAGACTATATAAAAATTCTAAGTAACCCAACATCAGTCAATGAAATTAAAAATGTAATTAAAAACTTAACAACAAAGAAATGTTCAAGTCCTGATGATTTCTATGCTGAATTTCACAAGATATTTAGAGAATATCTTATCCCAATACTCTTCAAACTCTTCAATAAATAGAAACAGAAGGAATACTTCCAAATTATTCCTGGAAACAAGTATTCTGATACCAAAATCAGAGAAGGACCCAAACAAAAAAGAGAATGAGAGGCCAATCTTCCTAATGAACAGATGCAAAAATCCTCAGTAAGATAATGGCAAATAGAATGCAGAAAATCATCAAGAAGATTATAAACTATGACCAAGTAGGATTCATCTCATGAATGCAGGGATGGTTCAACATATGTAAATCAATAAATGTAATGCACCATATCAACAAAGCCAAAAACAAAAATCACATGATCAAATCAACAGATGCATAAAAAGCATTTGACAATAGCCAACCCTCACTGATGATAAAGAAAAACCCTACAGAAAATTGGAATAGATGGTCTTAATCTCAATCTGATAAAAGCCATTTATGAAAAACCAATAGCCAACATCATACTAAATGGTCAAAAACAGAAAACCTTACTTCTGAAATCAAGAACAAGATAAGGATGTCCATCATCACCACTCCTATTTAATATAGTTCCAGAAACATTAGCCACATCAATTAGAGGAGAAAAAGAAATAAAAATTAGAAAGATAAGAAATGAATAAGTTAAATAATCATTATTTGTGGATGACATAGTACTCTACATAGAAGACCCCAAAAGCCCCACTAAAATATTTCTAGATTTAATAACCCAATTCAGTAGCATGGCTGGATACAAAGTCAACACACAAAAATCTATAGCATGGGCCAGGGATTTAGCTCAGTGGTTCTGCTGCCTTCCTCTCAAGCAGAAGGATCAGAGTTCGATCCCCTGTAACAAAAAGTAAAATAAAATAAAAATCTGTAACATTTCTGTACAGAAATAAACTCACTGAGTAAGAAATTATGGAAATAACACCTTTTACAATAGCATTAAAAAATGAAATACTTAGGAATTAATCTCATGAAGGAAGTAAAAGATCTATATGTTGAAAATTACAGTACTCTAAAAAAGGAGATTGAAGAAGACATCAGCAAATGGAAAGATACCTTTCTCATGAGTAGGAAGAACTAATAGTGAAAATGGCCATATACCCCAGATTTTTATACATATTTAATGCAATCCAAATTAAAATACCATTAGCATACCTCACATAACTAGAGAAATCATTCCTAAAATTCATTTGGAATCAGAAGAGACCTGGAATAGTGAAAACATTTCTTGTCAACAAAGGCGAAGCAGGAGGCATCATGACCTCTGACTTAAAATTATACTACATTGCTACAGTGATAATAACCTCATAGTACTATAAAGAAAAACAGACCTAAAAACAAAAAGAAAAACAGACCTGAAGATCAGTGGAAGAGTTTAGAAGATGCAGAAATAACCCCAAACATACTCAAACACCTTATCTTTGACAAAAGGGCCAAACACATTCACTGGAAGAAAGATAGCTTCTTTAATAAACTGTGCTGAAAAAATTGACTTTCTCTATGCTGGAGACTAAAACTAGTCTAAACTATTCTAGACTAAAACTGTCATCATGCATCACACTAAAATCAAAATGGATCAAAAATCTAAATATTAAAACAGGGACACTAAATATGCTGGAAGAGAGCAACTGGGAACTCATCTTATTAAAAAGCTTTTGCATAACAAAAGAAATCACCGGAGTTAAATAACAACTGACAGAGAGGCAAAAAAACATTTAGCCAGTGGTTCCTCAGACAAAGGACTAATATCTAGAATATATAAATAATTGAAAAAAAATCAGACCCCACCAATTTTAAAGACCCAACCCAAAAATGGGTATCTGAGATGAATACACATTTCTTAGAAGAAGTAGAAATGGAAAATAAATGAAAAAAAAATGTTCAACATCACTGATCATTCAAGAGATGCAAATTAAAACAATGCTGAGATTCCATCTCACTTCAGAAAGTGACTATTGTCAAGAAATTAATGAACAACCAATGCTGGCAGGGATGTGGGGAAAAGGAAACCCTTCTCCACTGTTGAAGGGGTGTAGACTGGTGCAACTACTATGGAAATCAGTGTGGAGATTTTGCAGAAAACTAGTATTAGAGGTCCCATTTGACCCAGCTATTTGTCTTCTGGGTATCTTCCAAAAAGAATTAAAAGTGTCTACTACAATGATATATGCACATACATGTTTATAGCAACACAGTTTTTAATACCTAAATCTTAGAAACAACCCAAATGGCTACCAACTGATGAATGGATAAATAAGACATATTTTTTTTGTACAAAGGAGTACTACTTTTCCATAAAGAAGGATAAACTTGAGATATTTATTGCTAAATGGATGTGCCTTGAAACCATACTTTAAAGTGAAATAAATTGACCAGATATGTGTAAATATTGTTGTCTCTCTGCTGCGAGAAGCTGAAAGTGTAAATAAGGATCAAAATATTTAATAGATATTATGAAATAGAAAGAATTTTTCAACATTTTAAGAAAGGAGAGAAGAATAGAAATATTTATCTCAATCTGATGAAAGGTATTATCAAAAACATCTCCCAACAATATCTTATTAAATGGGAAACAAAACCTGAAAGCTTTCCCTCTAAAGGAACTAGACAAAGATGGCTATTGTCACCACTCCTGTTTTATCATAGTCCTCAATATATTAGCCACAACAATCTGAAAGAGAAAGAAATAAAAGTGATATGTGTAAGGAACAGGAAAAGTGGACATTACCAGAACTCCCTTCAGTAAGTGGTCTTTCTGTGAGCCACAACATCACAAGGTGCATTAATGAATAAAGACAGGAAATGAGACTTAGAGAAGAGGCTGAGCTTTTAGCTGATTAATGCTGCTATGGGCAGCATAGACAAAGGCACCCTGAGCTTTCCACACCTTTATTCAGTACCTCTGGAGTAACAGATGACTGAGAGGGCAGCGATAATCCTAGGACAATGAGGAGTTTGTGCTGATGAAGATCCTAGGTTGATGAGGAACTTATGTTGATTGGTAATTTGTCCCTCCCAAGGTGAAACCTTTCTTTTTTATTTTCACTAAGTTAATTGGTACATTTTAGGTATACAATACAGTTACATTTGTCATTGGGATCTTGTACCTTTACGTGATGTATCTGGGTTCTTATTTATTGCCCATTTCCCTGTTCTCTTACTACTTGATTCTCAAGGAATCAGGATGTCTTCAGCTGATGTAATCCTGCCTTGGAATGTCACAGCCTTGGGAGACCATTAAGGATTTAGTTGTGATCATAGCTAAAAATAGAGATAAGTCTCTACATGTCATAGCTGCCCTTAGGCAGGAAAACTGGGCCTAATCATAATTTAATTGTGAAATGATTTATCCCCAAAATTATGTAGAATTACTCCTGACTGATGTGTATACAAAAAACACAAATCAAGGGGTAATTATATACAAATGACATGATCCTCTACAAAACAGCAAAAAATTCATGAGCAAAAAATTCCACCAAAGTATTCATGGAATTTAAAACAAATTTGACAATGTTAGTACACACAAAATCAAAACACAAAAATGAATAGCATGCCTGTCTGTACACTAAGAAAGAAATTAGGGAAACAATACCATTGATAACAGCATGAAAAAGGTACTTATAAATTTACTTGAGCAAGGAAATGAAAGACCTCTATGATGAAAATTATGTCACTCTGAAAAAGGAAATTGAAGAGGACATAAGAAAATGGAAAGAAATCTCAAGCTCCTGGATAGAGACAACCGATCTAGTCAAAATGACAATACTTCCAAAACTGGCATACATATTCAATGCAATACTAATCAAAATATCAACATGAGTTTTCCTTATAGATAAATCTCAAGAAAACTATTCTAAAATTTGACATGAAAAGAAGAGACCCAGAATATCCTGTGAACCAAAGCAAAGCAACAGGCATTACAATCACAGATTTCATGTTATACAACAAGTCAGCATTAATAAAAATATTATGATAGGGACAAAATTAGACATATGGATATTAATGGAATAGAGTGAGGAGAAACAACCCCAGGCACACTCAGCTGTATGATCTTTGACAAAGGAGCCAAAAACTATATAGGAGGAAAGATGGCCTCCTTAATAAATGAAACTCAAAAAGTTAAATATCCAAATGCAGAAGACTCTGTATAAGTCCGTACATTAACTATGTGCTAAATTAAAATCAGAATGGATTAAATATCTAATTATTAAAACAGATACACTTAATTAGCTAGAAGGGAAAATAGATAAAACTCTTGAAGTCATCAACATGGGCAAGAAATTTCAAGAAATAGTACTCAGTGGGATCAACAAATGGGATCATACAAAATTTAAGACCTTCTGCATAGTAAAAGAAACAACCAAAACATTGAATAGTCAATATACAGAATGAAAAAAAAATTTCTGTTTTTTATGACACAGCAATAACATCTGGAATATATAAAGAACTCAAAAGAAAAAATTAGACTCCACCAATATAAAAGATATGATAAAAATATCCAATTAAAGTGAATAGGCACTTCTCAGAAGAAGTGCAAATGGCCAATAATAACATAAAAAAATGTTGAACATCTCTGGAAATTAGAGAAATGAAAGTTAAAACACTGAAATTCTATCTTACTACAGAAAGATTGGCTATCATCAAAAAAAATCAAATAATAAAAAAAATCAAATAAAAAATGCTTCTGAGGCTGTTGGGAAAATTGAACCTTTCTAGATTCTTTATGGAACTCAAAACTATTGCAAACACTATGGAAACTGTTAATGAAGAGTTTGTAGTACATTTAAATTTATAGAGAAAACTTGGTGATGTAATTTTTACTTAGGTAGTCATCACCCATACAGGGTTGATGCACCCTCTTCTTTTTTGCACCAACATATTTCAATCAGGAAGCATTTTCTTTCTTTATTTTTTTAAAGTATAATTGTTCACCTTATATCTTCTAAGTGACAGTTTTTCAAAATGTTTTAACTTTCTTTTCTGAAGAATATTTTTGTTGGTTTAGAATTCTAGATTAGTATTTTGTTATTCTTGTGTGTTTGTTTTTTCTTTAATATATTCAGAATGTCATTTCATTATTTTCTGATATTCTTGGCTTCATTATGACTGGACATAGGCTTAGAAGTGGAACTCTGGAAGCCAGATTAGCTTCAAATGTAATCACTCACTTCCCTTGTAGTAAAGCATGAGGCAAAATGTAACCCTGAGCAATATGGCAGATTGGAGAGTTGCTGCAAAATTATACCTTTGACAGAATGAATATTTTATGTTCATTTCCTTTTCTTCAAGCAACTTTTGCATAAAACCAAGCACAGATATTCCTTACAATGTTCAATAAATTATAAGAATTCATATTTTAAAATTTGATTTCCAAACTAAACATCATTTATATGCATCATCCAAAGTTTGCACTTAAAATTCATCCTTTATGGCTCTAAATTCACAGCTCATATGGAAGATGTAAGACTTTATTTAAAAAGTATAAACTCTGCTAAATAGATGCTCTAAATGATAAATGATTATAATCAATTTAAATCCAATAAATAGCAATTATATAGCACAATGTATTCTGAATATAATTTTACCTTACTAATTCATTTTTCGTATGACTTAAAGTATAATAATATATCATTATTCTATAACATAATCAATTTTGTTCATAGAACTCACTAAAAGTTTCATGTGTTTATCATTTCCTCCCCTCATCCATCTAACCCTCATTTTCCCACATAAGTCAGTTTATTGACATATTTCAGTAGTTAAAGACAGTTTTATTTTAACTAGGCAACTTTAATTTGTGTTCTCTCATTGCCAAAAGAATATCAATTGAAAAATGACACTAATAGGAAAAGCAAGGCTAATTCTTTTATGCATAGTTCAGGATAGATTACTCAGAAATTCACTTGGAAATTGTAACAGTATTCTGCTGTGATATTTTCTATCCTCTGCATCTTTAGTTCACTGGGAGCATTTCTTCCTAGCAGTTTCAAGAACATTTTCTTCAATATCTCCTTAGTCTTCAAAATCATTTTCATAACAATATACGCTTTAACTCTGAACTTTAATGCAATAAAAAATGTTTTCTCCAAACTTGTTTTTTGTAGCCCCAAACAAAATATTAAATTTTGAATGAAAATATTTAAAAATGGACTTTATTAATACAAAACAATTAGATTAAACACCATAAAGGATATGACAAAAGAGAATGCATAAGAATGTTGATGTGATAATATTATGTTGAAGTGAATCCTACATGGGAGAAAAAAGAAACAAGGGGGATATTTCACAGAGTCAATGTTTTTACTAAAAATTTCTCATTCTGTGGGGCAAATGTACTGACTTAGGAAGCTTATTCTGATTAGAAAGACCATGAGATATTATTGGTGGTGCTCTGATTGCTGAGGATGGTATCTCATCTTCTAAATCCATTTCATTTTATTGGGATTTCTTTCAATTACTGTGCTGGATTTCAAAATGTAAGAAGACTTAAAGTTATACATTATTTCCTGTTTTTCTTTTTGTAAGGAGATCAAATAGTATTTGAAGTTAATAGAGTAAGAAGATACCAATTTAACATAATCAAATTGTCATGAAGTTTTTAGCAATAAAAATACAATATTATGGAGCCAACCTGAAGTTCTCTGTTATCAATACTCTTCTTTACCTGCAAAATAATATGATGTACTTTTGTATTAAACCATAAATAGCAACTAATATGGGAGTGAGCTGATTTTCTTTTTATAATTTATAATATAATCAAAAAAACATAGTAGTTCTTTTTGTATCACCTAATTTTGAACAGAAAATTTTAAATCATTTGTATTTTTTGTATTTTGACAGTTTTTACATTACACTATTTGAATACCCAAGTTCAATCAAATGACAATAAAAACTCAATATGCTTAATGTTTGCTAATTAAGAATAAAATGTAATTCTTCAATGTCATGTTTTATTCTGAAACAATGCTCTTTATAATAATTAGATCAATAATGAAATTTCAAAATGCCAACTTAAATTTGAGAAAAATGGTAGCTTTATATACAAATAAACTGCCTCATGTCAAATAGTAAAAACTGACAGAGACTTCAAAAAAATTCTGATCACTTTCTGTTGTAACTTTCTTGTAATTTGTACAGCTTCTAGCTTGAATCTCACAAATTTAAAGACCCAGCATTATTTAAAAATATTGTAGAGTGGTTGTGGAAAGCACATACTTCTCTTTCCATCTAAAAAAAATGTAAACAGATTATTTTGCTTTCCTGTATGTTATTTAGTAGTCATAATAATTAATGAGCATGATAATTCCATTAATTATTTATGTGTAAGCTTCTGCACATTACATATGAAATGTGTTTAAAAGCAAAAGTAACTATTTTTTTCATATAAAATTACTGAAGCTAAAATGTAAATGCATGTAGAATAGATTTAGTTATTAATTTGTCAGTAAGTACTTCTCTAGAAGAGTTCTGTTCTTAGGACTTGTGCACCTAAACATGATTAGCAAAAGAACAATAAAGATTAATTATTCTTTATCACATTTAAAAACAGTTGTGCAATCTAAGAAAAAAAAAGAAAGAAACCATCTATATCATGGGAATAATATATACAATTCTTAGATATGATACATATGTGGTAACCAACATATAGAAAGAACACAACCAAAAGAAATCCTAATTTTTAAAAACAATTCTAAAAACTTTAATAGCATTTAATAGCACAATGAAAAGATGCCCAACATTAGCCCCATGGAAATATTAATCAGAACTACAATGAAGTACTATTTCAGACCACTAGTGTAGCTGTTAAAAAAAAAAAAACAGCCCCTCGAGAAAAAAGAAAACTACCACAAAAAGAAAGAAAAGAAAAAATACATAAGAAAATAAAGAAAAAAGCAAGACTAGAAAGTTAATGTTAATAAGGGCATGGAGAAACTACAAATTGTGCATTGATAGTAAGATGTGCCTTGGTGATAAGACTGATACATATATACATATATGATTTTAAAATTAACAACATATACTAACACGTGTTTGTGATAATAACATTATTAATTATAGTTACAAGGTAAAATCAGCCTAAAAGTCCATACCCAAATAATTAGATAAATGTTGTAGTATAAATATACAATGAAAACTTATTCTGTTTTTAAAATGAAGTACACATACATGCCAAAATGTCGATAAGTCTTATTAATATTATGCTCAGTGAAAGAAGCCATAAATTTTAAAAAATTACATATATTATTGCAAGTATGTAAAATATCCAAAATTTAGTAAACCTGAAGAGAAACAGACAGATTAGTGACATTCAGAAGATGGGAAAAGAAGGGAGGGAGGCAGAGAGAGGAAACAGGAAGAAACTGCTTAAATTAATATGGCAAACATTTTAGAGAGGAGTGCACAAACTGCAACCAAAATCTCACTTATTTCAAAGTGCCAACACTGCAATTAAGCCTTAGTAACGAGTTTTTAGTTTAGAAAAAATAAATGATACATTAATATCTTTTAAAAGAAAAATAAGTAACACATGTGCCATGAGTTCACCACCACTGGAATATGGGGCTTTCTCTTAGAATGACGATATTAATTTTAGAATTAATTTCATGGGATTGTGAACATATTAAATATCATCAAATTGTTTGGTTTCAGATATTTATAAGTATTAGATCAATTTCACCTGAAAAATAATTATAAATTGTAGCACAGAATTATCTTAAGCAGATTGGATTTTTAGCTACATCTTTCTTTACAGAGAGAACTAATCACAAATCCAAGGTAAAAAAAAAAAAAAAAAAAAAAAAAAAGGTGGCAAGAATGATGATAAAGACATAATTCAAGATTACTACCATTGGATATACAGCTATACCAGCCAAATAACAGAATAAGTGAGGATATAAAATACAAGAGAATAAAAGTGACTTTATTTGATTGTCTTACCAGTCTGTCTCATAGAAACGTGATCATACTTAAATAGGATCACTTTAGCCTGCAGAGTGCTACAATCACGCCTGCACTCAAAGCTCACATTCTACAAAGTAAAGGAATTCTTGATGCTACATAGTTGTTTAATTCACCTTAGGTTTTAATACACTTTTGAAATTAATGACATAAAACACTAATAAATTATTTTTCCATAAATTCTGTCAATAAGTTAACTCATGCTGGTTTTTTCATGGTAAGTAAAACTTATAAATATGGTATATGGTGCACGCTGCATACAGGCAAGTCTGCGCATGGCCTACCCAGGTCGCAAGTCCTGTGAAACATACTGACTCATCCCACTGCAAGCAGGCAGGTCTGCGCACACCCTGCTGAGGTCTGGAGTTGGGCAGAACATGCTGAATCAGCCCCCACACCAGCAGCAATCCACTGGACACCCTCACCCCCTCTGTACAGCCACGTGGTTCCACACTACAAAGACGAAGAAGACACCGGACCACCAGACCATGGTACTGAGTCCTGCTGCTCCCAGCCCAGAGGGAGGGGCTTCTGAAATGAGTTCCACTGCTCCTGGTCGAGAGGAAGGGGCCACCTTCCCTACTGCTACTCCTGGCCCCTGTCCAACCTCTCCCAACACAGAGTAGGTAATCTGTGCAGGTGCCAACAGCCTCCCCCACACTTGAAATGAGAAAATACGTAAATAAGTCTCAAAACCAGACTTCCAGGTCACCTACAGCAAGCCCAAAGGGAAATAAGATGGAACACTCTGATACTCAACCACCTGGACACACTGAACTGGCAACAAAAGGGGATCTGGGAAAAATGAAATCAGAAATAATTTCTCAGAGAAGAGGAGAGATTGTGCTCCTAGTGCAAGACATGATTAATAAATCTAGAGAGGAGCTGAGGAACATGATGGCATCCCAAAATAGAAAACAAATGAAATCCATAAGACAGATGCAGATAGATTTCCAGGACATGAAAAACTCCATTGAAAGTCTACACAGGAGAATGAGTCAATGTGAGGACAGAATTTCAGATATAGAAGATAAGATTGCAATTAATGACCAGGAAAAGAAAAATTCCTTCAAAATTATAAGAGAACATGACAAATCAATCCAGCAGCTGCTAGATGATGCAAAGAAGAATAACGTAAGACTGACTGGAGTCAATTAAGAAACAGGAGAGAGTGCAGATGACATTAAAAAAAAAAAAAACCTCTTCACAGAAATAATGGAACAAAACTTCGCAAACAAGGGGAAAAGAGCTTGACATACAGATAAGAGAGGCATATATGACTCCAAATACCCTTGATAAAAAAAAATCTACACATAGGCATATAACTGTTAAGGTTCCAGAAACACAACAGAAGAACAAAGTTCTACAAGCAGTTAGAGAAAAGAAACAAATCACATACAAAGGAAACCCATCAGAATCACAGAAGATTTCTCAACATAAACCATGAAGGCAAGAAGAGCTTGGAGTGACATATTCCAAGCCCTAAAATAAAACAGCCTCCAACCCAGATTGATGTACCCTGCAAAACTATCTTTCAAACTTGACAGAGAAATAAGATACTTTCATGACAAAGAGAACCTTGGAACTTCGTGAATACCAAACCAACACTCCAAAGAATTTTACACAATATCCTAGGAACAGACATTGAGGATCACAACCCCAGGAAGCTAAGCAGAATGAACCCATCTGGCATGTCAAGAAATTAAATGGAAAGGGGGAGACCCAACAAAAAGAAAAAGTGATGGCAATGACAAGTCAATACGTTTTAGTTATAGCTATCAATGTTAACGGTCTCAATTCACCAATCAAAAGAAATAGACTGGAAGAATGGGTCAAGAAGCAAAATCTAACAATATGCTGCATACAAGAAACACACTTAATTCAAAAGGAAACTCATAGACTGAAAGTTAAAGGGTGGAAAACAGTACTCCATGTGATGAGAACCCAAAGAAAAGCAGGACTAGCTATCCTCTTTGCAGATCAAGTAGATTTCAAACCAACACTGATTAAGAGAGATGAAGAAGGATACTACATCCTTATAAAGGGAGCAATCCAAGAGGAAGATATGACAGTCATAAATATGTATGAACCAAACACTAGTGCACCCAATTACATAAAACAAATACTAATGGACGTGAAAAGTCATATATGCACTAATACAATTGTAGGGAGGGACCTCAACAACACACTGTCACAAATAGATAGATCAACTAGACTAAAAATAAGTAATGAAATACTAGAACTCAATCAAACTCTTGAACAAATGAACTTAACAGATGTTTACAGAGTCTTCCACTCCATAAAATCAGAATACATATTCATCTCAGCTGCACATGGGTCGTTCTCTAAAGTAGACCACATACTCACACATAGAACATGTTTAAGTAAGTGCAAAGGAATTGAAGTTATCCCCTGTATATTATCAGAGAATACTGTGATGAAATTGGAGATCCATAGCAAAAGAAACTGGAAAAATTTCATAAATATGTGGAAATTGAACAACACACTTCTGAATAACCAGTGGGTTACAGAGGAAATTAAAGAAGAAATCAGACAGTTCCTTCAATTAAATGACAATGACAATACAACATATCAGAATCTATGGGACACAAAGAAAGCAGTCTTACGAGGGAAATTCATAGCAGTGAATATGCATATTAGGAAAACAGAGTGAGCCCAATTAAACAACCTGATGCTGAACCTCAAGCTTCTACAAAAAGAAGAGCAGGAAAACCCCAAAGCTCATACAAGGGAGGAAATTATAAATATCAGAGGAGAAATCAATGCAATGGAGACTAAGAGAATGATACAAAAAATCAATGAAGCCAAGAGTTGGTTCTTTGAAAGAATCAACAAAATTAACAAACCTTTAGCCAACCTTATCAGAAAAAGGAAAGAAAAGTCCCAAATCCACCAATTAAGAATGAAAAGGGTGAAATTACAATAGACCCAGGAGAAATCTAGAGGATCATCAATACCTACTTCCAGAACTTATACACCAATTAGATGGAAAACACAGAAGAAATGGACAGATTCCTAGATACATATGAATTATCATAGTTGGACAAAGACGACCTAAACATTCTGAATAACCAAATATCAACCAATGAAATTGAAAATGTAGTTAAAAACTTATCAATTAAGAAAAGCCCTGGCCCTTGTGGCTTCATTGCTGAATTCTACAAGACATTTACAGGGGAACTGGTGCCACTATGATTTAAACTCTTCAATGAAATTGAAAGGGAAGCAATACTCCCAAATTCATTCCTGGAAGCAAGCATCACTTTCATCCCCAAAGCAGAGAAAGACCCAACCAAAAAGGAGAACTATAGGCCAATCTCACTAATGAACATAGATGCAAAAATCCTTAATAAGATACTGGCAAACAGAATGCAGAAGATCATCAAGAAGATCATACACCCTGATCAAGTGGGATTCATCCCAGGGATGCAGGGATGGTTCAATATATGCAAATCACTCAATGTAATACACTATATCAATAAAGCCAAGGACAAAAACCATATGATTATCTCCATAGACACAGAAAAAGCATTTGACAAGATCCAACATGCATTTATGATAAAAACCCTACCTAAAATAGGAATAGATGATCTCTACCTCAAACTGATAAAAGCCATCTATGAAAAACCAACAGCCAATATCACACTAAATGATCAAAAATTGAAATCCTTCACACTAAAATCAGGAACAAGACAAGGATGTCCACTATCACCACTGTTGTTCAATATAGTTCTGGAAACATTAGCCAAGGCAATTAGACAAGAGAAAGAAATAAAAGGAATAAAGATAGGAAATGAAGAAGTCAAATTGTCTTTATTTGCAGATGACATGATACTCTATATAGAAGACCCCAAGAACTCCACCAAAAGTCTTCTAGACTTAATATCCAAATTCAGTCGAGTAGTTGGTTACAAGATCAGCACACAAAAACCAATAGCTTTCCTCTACATGAATGACAGACTCACTGAGAGAAAAATAGGGTATATATTTCCTTTCACAATAGCATCCAAAAAACTGAAATATGTAGGAATGAACCTAATGAAATAAATCAAAGACCTCTTCTCTGAAAACTATGGCACTCTGAAAAGAGAGATTGAAGATGACATGAGAAAGTGGACAGACATCCCCTTCTCCTGGGTAAGAAGGATTAATATGGTGACAATGGCCATACTTCCAAAACTGCTATATAGGTTTAATGCAATTCCAATTGAGATCTCAGCAACATACTCCATGGACCTTGAGAAAACAATCCAAAAATTCATTTGGAACAAGAAGAGACCCAGAATAGCAAAAGCAATTCTAGATAACAGACACATGGCAGGGGGTATCACAATCCCCAACCTGCAACTATACTCCAAAGCTACTGTGATAAAACAGCATGGTACTTGCCAAGAAACAGACCTGAGGACCAGTGGAACAGGCTAGAAGATGCAGAAACAACGCCAGACAGACTCAGCTGTCTCATCCTCTATAAAGGAGCCAAACACCCTCACTGGAGGAATGATAGCCTCTTTAATAAATGGTGCTGGAAAAATTGGGCTTCAACTTGGCAAAGATTAAAACTAGACCTATATGTCTCACCATGCACTAAACTAAAATCAAAATGGATTAAAGATCTAAATATTAAAATAGAAACTCTGAACCAGTTTGAACAGAGATTAGGTAGAACTCTTGAAGACATCGGTGTAGCAAAATATTTTATGAACAAAACCTCAGTTGCCTGTGAACTAGCACAAACAATCAACAAGTGGGATCTCTTCTTATTAAAAAGCTTCTGCAGAACAACAGAAACCACCAGCAGTGTGAAGAGACAACCCACAATGTGGAAAGAAATCTTCACTTGCTCTTCCTCAGACAAAGGTCTACTATCTAGAATCTATAAAGAATTTAAAAAGATCAGACCTCCTAAATTTAAAGACCCAATCCACAAGTGGGCATCTGAAATGAACGGACATTTCTCAGACAAAGAAGTAGAAATAGTAAATAGAAGAAAAAATGTTCAACATCACTGATCATTTGAGAGATGCAAATGAAAACAATGCTGAGATTCCACCTCACTCCAGAAAGAATGGCTGCTCTCATGAAATCAACCAATAACAAATCCTGGCGGGGCTGTGGGGAAAGAGGAACCCTGCTATATTGCTGGTGGGAGTGTAGACTGGTGCAACCACTGTGGAAATCAGTACGGAGACACCTCAAAGAACTAGGACTGGAAGTCCAATTTGACTCTGCTATTCCACTGCTGGGGATCTTCCCCAAAGAATTAAAAGAATCTTTGGCAAGTTGAAGCCCAATTTTTCCAGCACCATTTATTAAAGAGGCTATCTTTCCTCCAGTGAGGGTGTTTGGCTCCTTTGTCAAAGATGAGATAGCTGAGTGTGTCTGGCATTGTTTCTGCATCTTCTAATCTGTTCCACTGGTCCTCAGGTCTGTTTCTTTGCCAGTACCATGCTGTTTTTATCACAGTAGCTTTGTAGTAGAGTTGCAGGTTGGGGATTGTGATACCCCCTGCCATGTCTCTGTTACCTAGAATTGCTTTTGCTATTCTGGGTCTCTTCTTACTCCAAATGAATTTTTGGATTGTTTTCTCGAGGTCTATGAAGTATGCTGCTGGGATCTCAATTGGAATTGCATTAAATCTATATAGCAGTTTTGGAAGTATGGCCATTTTCACTATATGAATCCTTCCTACACAGGAGCAGGGGATGTCTGTCCATTTTCTGATATCATCTAAGAACTAGGACTGGAAGCTCCATTTGAACCTGCTATTCCACTGCTGGGGATCTTCCGCAAAGAATTAAAAGAATCATACCACAGTGATATATGTGCACCCATGTTCATAGCAGTGCAGTTTGTAATAGCTAAAACTTGGAAACAGCCCAAATGCCCATCAACTAGAGACTGGATAAAGAAAATGTGGTATTTTATAAAATGGAGTACTACTCCGCCATAAAAAATGAGAAATTAAGAGACATTTATGGCTAAGTGGATGCACATTGAGGCAATACTCTTAAATGAAATAAATAGGACACACATGTGTAAATACCAAATAGTTCCTCTGGTGTGAGAAACTGAAAGTGTAATTAAGGACTAAATGTATAATATGTAATGTGAAATAGGAAGAAAAAGGGCAAAGGGGAAGGAAGTGGGAGAGCTAGGGGAAAGGATAGAAGGGAATGGGACTAATATGAGAAAATGGAAAAATAGGAACAAAATCTTTGTAAATAGGGAGGACTGGAGGGGTTGAAGGGAGGGCTGGGCAAGGGTGAAAAATAAGAACCAAGAGAGACTATGTAAAGGTGCAAATTTCCAATGATGAATGTCATTATACAGTATACCTAAAATCTACCAATTATTAGAATGAATAATCGATAATGGAAAATAGGAAGAAAAGGTGCAAAGTGGTAGGGGTAGTTGGAGGTCCTGGGGAAAGGAAAGAAGGGAAAGGAAAAAATGATGAGAAATGGAAAAAATGGAAATTAAGTCTTTGTAAATAGGGAAGGGTGGAGGGGGTGAAGGGCGGGCTAGGAATGGGGAAAAATAAGAACCAAGATGCATTATATAAAGGTACAATTCCCAATGAGAAATGTAATTGTGTTGTATACCTACAATGTACCAATAAAAGAATTTAATACAAAAAAAAAGAATTAAAAGAATCATACCACAGTGATATATGTGCACCCATGTTCATAGCATCACAGTTTGTGATAGCTAAAACTTGGAAACAGCCCAAATGCCCTTCAACTGGAGACTGGATAAAGAAAATGTGTTTTTTTTTAATAAAATGGAGTACTACTCAGCAATAAAAAATGAGAAATTAGAGACATTTATGGCTAAGTGAATGTACATTGAGGCGATACTCTTAAGTGAAATAAATAGGACACACATGTATAAATACCAAATAGATTCTCTAGTGTGAGAAATTGAAAGTGTAAATAAGAGCTAAAATGTATAATAGGCAATGTGAAATAGGAAGAAAAGGGGCAAAGGGGAAGGAAGTGGGAGGGGTAAGGGAAAGGAAAGAAGGGAATGGAATTAATATGAGAAAATGGAAAAATAGGAACAAAATCTTTGTAAATAGGGAGGACTGGAGGGGTTGAACGGAGGGCTGGGCATGGGTGAAAAAGAAGAACCAAGAGAGATTATGTAAAGGTGCAAATTTCCAATGATGAATGTCATTATATTGTATACCTAAAATGTACCAATGATTAGAATGAATAATTGATAATGCAAAATAGGAAGAAAAGGTCCAAAGGGGTAGGGGTAGTGGGAGGGGCAGGGGAAAGGGAAGAAGGGAAAGGAAAAATGCTGAGAAATGGAAAAATTGGCAATAAAGTGTTTGTAAATAGGGGAGGGTGGAGGGCATGAAGGGAGGGCTAGGAATGGGGAAAAAATAAGAACCAAGATGCATTATATAAAGGTACAATTTCCAATGAGAAATGTAATTGTGTTGTATATCTAAAATGTACCAATAGAAGAATTAAAAAAATAAAATAAATATGAATAAATATGGTATATGAAGTTTACCAATATAACAAGAACAGCATACGATTAGCTTACCAAAGGAATATTACCAAGCCTTATGTCCTCTTGTTCTGTCTGAACTCATTCTGATTTTCACTAGGGAAATAACTGAGAGATTGCCTTGTAACTCTCTCCCTTTCTAGCCAGAACAATTTGTTCAGTACTCGTTTTTGGTACTGTTTGTGCCTCCCTGAACTCATTACTGATTAGTATCAAGATAGTAGTGCATCAGTTTTTCTTGACTCTGATGAAATACCCAAGGCAGATTAGCTTCATAAACAAAACAGTATTTAGCTCAAAGTTCTGAATGCTGAAGATCTAGTCAACTTGTGTCTGCTCACACAGGGACCTGCCTGGGCTGTGTTATGTCATGGTAGGTGACGGTGGTGGATCCCACAAGTGAGGAAAAGATCACAAGGCAAAACAGAAATCAGACAGCCTGGAGTTCCAGCAGCCCTTCCAAGGTAGTGCCCTGGATTGACCTAAGCACCTCCTGCTGGCTGATTTCCCAGACTCCACCTTCTGAAACTGTCACACAGACAACCAAATCTACATGTGAACTCTTGAGAGTCAAATTCAAACCTTATCAAAATGTAGCAGTCCCTCTCTTCTAGTGGTTGGAAGATAGTGTCCAGTTTTTCTTGCATGTTTATCGATGAGAAATCCACTGTCACTCAAATGGTTCTGGATCTATAGGCAGTGTTTCATTCCTGTCATTTATTGTCTATTTTCCAGTCAAACTTACACTTTGGGTATTATTTCTCCATTTGTAGATTTATGTGAGATTATCATTTTCAATTTCTATACTTTTCTTGAATCTGCAGCTGTATGCCTCATGACACTTTTGGGGAAATTACAGTTTCTTTTTGTGAATTTCTTCTTAGTCTCAATTTTTCTGAGACTCTCTTGCTTATGTCATAGTAAAACAATCCCTGTGCTGTATACATTTTTAATTTTAATTTAATACAAGTACATATTAATAAAGAAAATATAAGTCATTTTATGAAAAACATTTTCACATCCAAAATCATTAGAGAATAACACTATGGTAAATACATTGTTTATCATGATCTTAAAAGAATATATTTTCAATTGCTAATCTCTCAGCTCATTTTCTAATAGTACTATACCTTTTTCACATAAAATATTTTAATTATTAACAAAGTATCACATTATATATACTTTTGGAAAATTTCTTCCTATTAGTATCTATTATACTTCTTGGTCCTTATTTACACTTTTGAAATGTATTCATTTTCTTTTATTTAAAATGGGTAATTTATTTGTTTTCTCTAAATTCATTAATCTTTCCTCTGTGGTATAGTTTTTCTTTTCAGTTTGTACATTTATTCAGGCCTCTTGTTTAATTTTTAGTTTTAAAACTTTCACATTTTCTATGATATTTTACTAAATATTTCTTTTGTCTTACGTTAGTTTTTTCATTCCTTCAGTGTATGTTTCTAATTACTTGTTAAAGGATTTTGCAACAGGTATCTGAAATTCCTGGTATAACAATCTTACTATCTCTGTTATCTTTGTTTTTGCATATGCTGGTTTTCTTCTTGTATTTCCAGATTATTGTTAATCAGTCATGTTCAATTAAAATCTGGATATTTTGGTTTTATGTTATGACACATTAATTTATGATGTGAGTTTTAGCAATCGTTCCAGCAGCAGTATGGTTATACCACCTGCTTAACTGCCTGATTGGGACATTAATTTATTATAGTGTTTCCCTGGAAGTATCCTGTGATTGACACAGGGTACTCAGGGAATATTTGGTTTATGGACTTTCTAATACTTAAAATAGATCTATTTTATAGCACAACGAAGGTAATATAATATTTTTTATTGTAGTGTTTTAAATAGATTGATAACTAGAAAGACAGATCAGCCTGTTTCCTCTTCTTAAGGAGTGTCTTGAATATTTTACAATTTGCTTTATATCTATCACAGTCTAGCCTGACAGTTTTCATTAGAAATAACATCCTTGCAAAAATGCTTAAGTTCCATTCAGTTTATCAGTGTACAGCAAATTGTTATCTTTGCAGTAGTGAAACTTTCAAACTTTCTGAACAATTCTTTTCTACCAATCTTTATAGAGCCTGAGTTTTTTTGTGAATGAAATCAACATTGCTACATATATTAAAAAAAGTCTTACTTTGTTGATAGTTTTTATTTTGAATTATTAGTTAAATTTTAAAATTCTACTAATATATACAAATAGGTAATCAAAATTTTATTTCAGGCTTAAAATATGAAAATTCATTTCAAATTTCTATATTCATTGTTATTTTGCAGTAAAATATTAGTGTTTTATGTGAGAAAACTATTTATTTTGAAAAATAAGAAATTGCTTTTTCTTTTATCCTAATATTTCTTCTTCATACAGCTGATCTGAAAAAGACTTTGTATTTCTATATCTTTATGCTTTGAAATGTCAATTCAACAAGAATAAAAGTATATCAGCATCTTAATTTCATTTATGATCTTGAAGGATAATCATTCAATATTTTTCATTAATATTTGTTTTTATTACAGATTATCTGTATGTTTATCTGTTTTTTGTAAGTAATATTTCCATTACCAAAGCATCCCTGTCTTTTTCTATTTGTTTTCTTGGATAAATGTTAAATTTTATCTCACAAAATTTAGGTATGTATTAAGATCATAATATTTCTCTCATGTTTTGTTCTGATAATGCAATTAAATGTTATTCTATTAGTTTGCTACTGAGTTATTCTTATTCACTGTCATTTTGGAGTTAGGTAATTTATTGGTTTTATAGGGTTTGTGATTGGATTTTCTAATATTTTTGAGATTTTTCACTATGTGATTATTTGGTAGTTTTTTTGATTATTGAATTTTCCTTCTTGTTCTGTTTTGATTACAGGTATCCTCATAAAGCCACTAGATGAGAAGTAGCTTATTAGCTCTTTTTCTTCTCTTCAGAAAGTTGTATGTTATTTTTTTTTCTAAATGGTTGGTGAAATTATACAGTAAAAGCCAAATATATTTGTGGCAAATGCCGGGGATTTAGCTCAGTGGTTTTGCCACCTGCTACACAAGCGCAAAGACCCAAGTTCGATCCCCAGTACCAAAAAAAAAAAAAAAGAAAATCATGGTATTTGTGGCAAATTATTAAGTTACAGGTTTAGTTTTTTATAATAAAGTAGTGAATAATCCTCAATTATTGGAGCAGCAAACACTGATGTAACTCATATCCCAAACATTCCGTGGGCAGCTGCTTTCACTCATAAATTCTTTTAGGGAGATATTTTTCTAACACTACCCCCAGCCAATGCGCAACAAACATATTTTCTCCCTATTATCTTTAAAAACAAACATTAAATTATCCTAACTTTTATATGAATGAATATATAAATTTTTGTCAAAACATATATATATATATATATATATATATATATATATATATATATATATATATATTTTTGTACCTGGGATCGAACTCGGGACCTTGTGCTTGAGAGGTAGGCTCCAGAACCACTGAGCTAAATCCCTGGCCCTGTCAAAACATATATTAATTCTTTGCTCCAAAAATTTTTACTGCTCCAATTTTACTTTTACCTTTTCCCTTATCCAAAATAGTGCTTTTTCCTTACAAGAATGGACTAAAAACAAAATAAAACAAAACAAAAACTTGATTCTCAGGTCATTTGTTAGGTCAGAGTTCACTTAGCTTCCTTAATTCTGGCTTTTATACTTAAAATTGAAGAGTTTATTTACTTTATCCATGGGAAACATATTTTTAAAATTATTTCAGTCATTATTTAATACTAAATCTTTATATTTTTTAGCAGATCTTTCAGACTATCTTCCCCATCATATTACAAGAAATGTCTCCTACTGACACTCATTCTTCTTTTGACAACCTTGTCATACATATTTAGTGCCATTAACTAAAAGTTTTCAAGTCATAATTTGATTGTGAAAATATGCCCCAAATAAATCAGTGCATTTTGATGTGTTGAAGCCAATTCACTGTCAATCTGAAGAATATGTTATTGCAGAATGACCTACAAACACTGCTCCAAAACAAGTTCTGCTTACATAGATGCTAAAAGTTTGCCTAGACAATGTTCTTGGCTTATTTTATATATCTAGTTTATACACAGCTTTACAAATGATAAGGCATATGCTTGACTTTCAGATTGTTTCAATATCAAACAAAATATACCATGCTTAAATAACACCAAAAGACCCTACACAGAAGTCTATACCAGTGAATTTTTTCTGGGTATGGACTGCCTAGGAATTCCATTTTTTTTTTTCTGCTCCATATACTGGCTGCCAGTGTGCTTAATTTAGAACTATTTCAGCTGTAAGGTTATATTTCAAGATTAACACAGAAGTGTGGCAAGAGAAAAGGAAATAAGGTAAGTAAAGAACCAAGAACTTTAGTAGTCTGTGAGTCATCATTTTTCTTAAATGGATTCCCTTGAAATTTCAGGAAAATTTGATTCATTTTTAGATTCCTTAAAAAGCTTATTTTGATATGTGTCAATATTTTCCAATGTTTTAATTTCACTATTTTATGAAGCATTACATCGAGGAGACATTTAGTCTACCATACTTGAAATACTTCTCTCTCACACCCTCTGTTTTTTCTTTTCTGTCTTTGACTGCCTTTCTTTTATTTTATTTATTACTTTCCAAAAATATATTTACTATTCTTCCAGTGAATGTATTTGGCCCTTGTGTCAAAGATAAGTGACTGAATATATTTGGGGTTGTTTCTATATCTTCTAGTCTGCTCTGTTGATACTCAGGTCTGTTTTTCGCCAGTATCATGCTGTTTTTATCGCAGTAGTTTCCTAGTGTAATTTCAAGTCAGGGATTGTGATACCCCTTGCTTGGCTTTGTTGTCCAGAATTATCTTTGCTAATCTAGGTCTCTTCTGGTTCCAGTGAATTTTAGGATTGTTTTCTCTATCCTGTGAGATATGCTGTTGGAATTTTGACTAGGATTGCATTGAATCTGTATAATAATTTTGGAAATATTGTCCTTTTTACTATATTGGATCTTCCTACATAAGAACCGGGTTGTCTTTCCATTTTCAGGTATCATCTTTGATCTCCTTTTTGTAGTACTGTAGTTTTCAATGTCGAGGTCTTTTGCTTCCTTCCTTATAGTGATTCTTAGGTATTTCATTTTTCTCTGTGCTATTGTGAAAGGTTTTGTTTTCCTAATTTCTTTCTCAGTGAGTTTCAAGTACAGAAAGGCTATTGATTTTTCAGTGTTGGCTTTATACCCAGCTACACTACTGAATTTGATAAATGATGCTAACATAACTGGCTTTCTACATGCTGAAGACTATAACTAGTCCCATGTCTCTCACTATGCACTAAATTAAAATCCAAATGGATCAAATATCTAAATATTAGAACAGAAACACTAAATTTGCTAGAAGAGGGAATTGTTAGAAGTCTTGAAGACACTGGTATTGGAAAAGACTTTATAAAAAAAAACTTGATTGGGTGGAAATACTACAAAGAATCAACAACTGGAATCTCATCTTATTTTCTGTTAATTTCCACAACAAGAGAAATCACCAACAGAGTAAAGATACAACTCACAGTGTGGGAAAAAATTTATCCAGTAGTCCCTCAGACAAAGAACTAATATCTAGAACATACAAAGAATTAAAAAATATCAGACCACCAAATTTAAGAGCCAATCCAAAAATGAGGATCTGAAATTAATTGACACTTCTCAGAAGAAGAAGTAGAAACAGCAAATAAATACATGAAAAAATGTTCAACATCACTGGTCTTTCAAGAGATGCAAATTAAAACAACACTGAGATTGAATCTCACTCCAGAAAGAATGCCTAAGAATGCCAAGAAATCAAACAACAAGTACTGGCAGGGATGTGGGTGAAAAGAAACACTTCTCCAATGTTGGTAGGAGTGCAGACTGGAAATTAGTGTGAAGACTGATCAAAAAACTAGGATTAGAGGTCCCATTTGACCCAAGCTATTCCTCTTCTGGATATCATCCCCCCAAAACTAAAAGCATTATTCCACAATGGTATGTGCACATCCATGTTTATAATGGCACAATTTGCAATAGCTAAATCTTGGAAACAATCCAAATGTCCATCAGCTGATGAATGGATGAAAAGATGTAGTTTTTCTATAAAATGGAGTATTAATCAGCCCCAAAGAAGGATAAACTTGAAACATTTATAGATAAATGGAAGCTATACTCTTAAATGAAATAAATCAGACAATCATGTGTAAATATCATGTAGTCTCTCTTGTGTAAGAACCTGAAAGTGTAAATAGGGACCAAAATTTATAATTGATGATGTGAAGTGGGGTGGGGCGAGCTGTTCAAGGGGACAGGGGGACTGGGAGGAAGGAGGAAAGGAAGAAAGGAGAAAGAAAAAATTGTGAGAAATGAGAAAAATAGAGGCAAGGTTTTGTGGATGGGGAGGTGTTTGGTTGGGGAGGAATGTGGTAAATAAGAGGAATTGCAATGTATTGTGTACAGGTGCATGTTCCCTGTGATAAATGTGATCATTACATACATCAAGACTGTACCGATAAAATTAAAATTAAAAACAAATAAAAAAACGTATTTACTATGAAACTATACTAAGAATTTTTATATACTTGGGATACAAGGTGAACAAAAGTATGCATTTGTTTTGTTCATGGAAATTGAAATCCAGTGGAAGATATAAATATTTTATGTAAATATATCACTAGGAAATGTTATCATGGAAGAAAAAACTATGGTGTTTCTAGATATTTGGAAATATATTAAAAGCTTCCCTGAAAAATGTATACCCAAATCTTTAACCTGGAATATATACAATATATCTGAGATGAAATAATTAGAATATAGATATAAATATGTGAGCAAATTCAGATACTTTGTGTCAGCTTGTGCAGAACTACTGAGATTGGGGCAAATTCTGGACATAAACAAATTAAAAAGTTTTATATATGAACAGAAGATACTTGGTAAAAGGCAGCATACAAAGATTTTAAAACAAGCATGAGAAATGTGTTTGCTTCAAGAAAATTACCTAATTAGGTACATCTGAAATTTTCAAATGCTCCTATGGAAATCTCATTTTCTGGGTTTTCTTTTTAGTTATTTGATAAGTTTATTGTTTTCTTTAGCTTTTACTAATTACAAGAATTTTATTTGAAAATCTGCTCTGGTTTGAATGTGGAATACTAAAATACATATGTACATCTCACTTATAAGGTGTTACAGTGGTTCAATGAGTGGTTAAAAATTTTATAATGAAAATATGACTACGCAAGTTTACTAAATATAGTCATAGTAACTACATTAACTATGATTAAACATAATGGTAGTATGCTAAAATCAAAATATGTGAATAAAATAAAAATGAACAAATTATGTGAAAAATATGTGAATATATGTGAATAGTAACCTGTTTAGATTAATATTTTGTTAATGTGAGTTATGAAGGCAACTAGTGTATTTTAGAACACATATCTAGTAACAATATATTGATTTTCACAAATCTATTTCATGATAAGTCAAATACAGTGTAAGAATAGATGGATTCAAAACTAAAACTTCATGGGCCTCATTTTCTACAGATTCAGGAGTGATTTATAAATGATTTGTAATTTTGTTTGCATGAGGCTGTCCTAGTTGCCATGTTTCATTCTAAATGAAAGGCTAATACTATTGTCCAAAGCATTATATTTCAGTAAGATAACATGGAACCTGACAGAATTCACCCAGTCACTTAAGTGCTTATTGCAATTAAAAAGAGCAGAGAATTTATGTCAGGGTGGTTTTCTTTCAGATTTAAAACTTCCTAGAGCAGAGTAGGTTTAAGATTATAATGCTTTATCTTTTTCATTGCATCAAAATTATATTTTACACCCCATGATATTCAAATGGGAAGTGATTTTTAAGAAAAATAACACAAAGATTTTCTAACAGTTAAAACACAGTCAATGTCCATAGTCTGTAGGAAGCGTTGTCAGAGAGACAGGAGGTCTGTCATATAAGTTAAATTGTAAGGTTAAGTGTATCAAATTTTATGAGTCAGATATAATATTACAAGTGAAAATGTTGTCTTTATTCCTTGACATAAAATAAGAAAGTCTACAAAATGATTATTTATAATATAGTAAAAAGAGAAGTTATAAAATAGTCATAATTATAAATTTTTGGCAAATTTTTTATACATCTCACATTTCTTGAAAGTGCAAATATGTTATTTATTCATTTATTTAGATACTCTGCTCTTTAATAAAATGACAATACAGAATTATATAATTACATTATAGTACTCATATAAACACTCTAAATTATGCATATATTTGGAACATTGATACTAATGTAGAATGGTACCATCCAGTACACTTGTGTTTGAAAGTAAAACTGAGGCCTGAAATTGTCTCTAAACCTAGCTCATCACAAGTCAACATCTTTTAAAATGAGAGTAAAATTATATGTGGAGGAAGAAGGCTTTAGAATTTACAACTGAAGAAATAACTTACTTAATATGTAATAACTGTATTTAAAGTATACAACACAGAAAATAATCTGACTTTATCTTTATGCACTAAGTCTCCATGTGTGGCATTTCCTGATAAATTCAGATTTGTAGCCCAAGTACAGAAAAATCATTAGACACAAATCCTCCACAGGGTCAAAAGCAAAAGAACTAATTTTATTCAATTACAAAAATTATTTTGTATTAACATAGTAAATACATATGTATTCAACTTCCAAGATTTTGATGCAGGGCAAAATGCATTCCCTTGAAAATTTCTTCCTGATGGGAATTTCACCTGACTTTTTTTTCATAAACCACATTTTATACTTTCTATTTCTGCACTTCCTTTCATGTTTATTATTGTAAATTTTGAAAATGCAGAATATATGGTTCAGAAATATAATGAATTTTCATAGTTGTATGAGATTTTACTATCAATTTATCATGTATGCTTATTTTATTGCTTAATGAGGTTTGTTATATAATCATGCTTGGTGATTTTATGAGAAAACCATAATATGGAAAAAGAGGATTTGTGTCCAAGGCTTCAAATAAATCTTATAACATTGGTGATAAAAAATTAAATTATGAATCATTTCAAGTCACTATTGGGATAAAGGACAAGGAAATAAAAGGGACTCTGCTTATTAATATAGAGTCCAAATTTGTTTTTGTCACTTTGAGATGTGCATCAGTAAGTGTACAAATCAAAAGGGAACCTGAAAATTAAACTAGCAATGTTATGATAAGGAGATGCTACCAGCAGAAAATGCTGAATAGGAAGGGAAGGGGCTTGTGGGGAGGAAAAGGATAAAATAAAATAAAATTTATTAAAACAAAAAGAAAGTAAATGACAAGCAGCATGTTTCTTTATCAACATTGGTATGTTGATCTCATTTAACATTTGTCAGTTTTGTGAAATTTGCTATGCTTTTTGAGAAAAAGTTCTTGTGAGCCAAAGAATTTTCAAAGATATAAAAAAGAAGCTATATTAAAATATTTCTATTTCTATTTGCAAGCAACATAGTGTGTTTGTTTCATCACAGTTCTTCATAGATACAGAATAATAGGAGATATATAAAGACCTACATACACACATTTATATTGAAGCAATGCTTCATGTGATTACAGAGGCTAAGAAGACACAAGATCTTCAATCAGAAAACTGGAGAGATAATTCGTTGTTCCATCTCATTTCCAAAGACCTGAGTACCTACCAGCAGAGCTGATGAAATAAGTTCTGGTCCAAAAATTGACAGGTTCAAGACCCAAAAATTGGCTATTTCAAATTTCACTCTGAGTCTGAAATAGGAAAAGCTCAATGTGACAACTCCTACCTTTTTGTTCTATTCAAGGTTTCAATTGATTGGTTGAGACTCACTCACATTAGAGAGGATAATCTGTTTAACTCAGTCTACAAATTAAAATGCTAATGTATTGCAGAAATACCCTCATAGACTCACACAGAATAGTCTCTATTCAAATGTTTGGGTACCTGTCTGACTCAATGAAAGTGATGGATGCAGTTAACCATTACAAATTAATTTGTCATCTTAACACTAATAAACAAATACTTCCTAACATGACATAATGTAATACATACCACTGAAAAAACACTAGCCTTTTACCTAGAATATGAGGTAAAGCCCTCAAGAGAAGTTTATTCTTTTCCTTTTTATTCTAAAGTTTAAATACTATGATGTAAAATTAGCAATAACTAAATATTACACAATGATATCAATACTGCAAATGTTACAACATAAGGGAGTTAGAAACAAAGAAAACAAAATATTTGATAAAATATCCAAAAACCTATTCATAAAAATACACGTAATAAATATACCCCTCATTTTCAAGTGATCATATATACATAGTTGTATTTATAATTCTACTCTCATTATCAATATAATATTCCTTTTGGTTTCAGCAAATACTTTTGCTGGCCATGGTTCTTTAACTGGTAGGGTGGTCCACAATTTTATGTTGTACTTCTGTGCTAAAATTTTATGTTATAAAGTCAGATTGAGATAAAGACCATCTATTCCAATTTTCTGTATGTTTTTTGTCATGATGGATGTTGGATTCTGTGGAACATATAATCCCTGTTAACAACTTGTCAAAGCAAGTCACATGCTCAAACTAAGAATCAGAAAGGAGAACAGAGAGACCCTAATTTTCAAGTAAGATCAACTTTCAAGTAACGTGGAAAAGGATTTTAAAACAATGAGGGCTGACCATTTCAATCTAAAGGACATAGTGGATTAATACCAGCACTTATTTCTGGGTATGTCATCATCTGTTGTTGGTTTACTTAACAATGACATATTTATGGTACGTATTTCTTTCATTATACTTTTCCTGATATACCTATTTGAATATAATGTGTTCTCAAAAACTCAGACTAAAATACAGTAATATACCCCTCCCATGGATGACATTTATATTATTCTTGTTCACCTAGGTTTTTAGCAGTAGTCATTATTTACCTACCCTTTTTCAAAGCTAAAATTCTGAATTTAATGAATAAAAAATTTGTATGATAAAAAGGATAGTAACTATTTCATATGATATCATTTTTTATGAATTTCTACAGTACTTAGGAAACATCTGATAAAAATATTAATTATGAATTTTAAATGATTATGTGTTTTATAATGGTTAAAGAGTATAGACACAGGGCCCAGATTGCCTAGTAGTACATCCTTAACCACTATCATACGATTTTTAAAATAAAATTACATTTATTATATATATAATAGGTCATATATAAATGTTTTAAAATTCTTGATATTTTTAGTTTTTTCTATCTAAAACTATACATATATTCTAAAATTATTAGTAATAAAGCAAAGAAAACTTTATCCTGAATTACTTAACTTGTTATTTACAGAAAACAGAAGTGCTATATAGAAGGTTAGAGGAGAATACAAATTTCTCAATTGCATTGAAGCTTTCATATCTCAGAGGTTGTAACTAAGAGAGACTACACAAAACCATTTAGTTCAAAGAGGAAAAATGTTACAGATTGGATGAGAAGTTGAAAGTCCAATGCATTTTTGTCCTCAAGGATTAGAAGAAAAATGCTTTTTTTAGCTCTGCAAGTAAGCAGAACAAGCAATCCAAAAGCATTATTTGTGTGAAGCAGTTTGTAAAATCTGAACCATTTGTCACTGGAACGAGTGGTCAAGGCTCAGCAAAGTTTGAGTTATAGTTCAGCACCGGGGTCAGTGGCCACATGATCAGGGCAATACCTTAGGCTTAAGGGTGATTCACATCCTCAAAAGCACTCAGCAGTATTATCTATCCCAAATTACCAATCCTGATCTTGCATTATCTTTTAAAATAAGGTAGACTATTTCCTTATCAGATGAAAATTTTTAAAAGGAAAAAATACATAAAATAGTACATATATATGTACAATCTTCCTATATGGAAGCTATAAATATTTTTTGTTAGTGGTTAAATATTTGTATTTAAGATTATTGCATTTATTATTTGTTAATATTTTATTCTTTTTTGTTTTTTGTTTGTTTTTTTGGTACTGGAGATAGAACTCGGGACCTTGAGCTTGTGAGGCAGGCAGCGGAACCACTGAGTTAAATCCCTGGCCCTATTATTTGTTAATCTTGAAGTTGAGGCCTCACTGCATGGAAAACCTGCTCCATTTCAGCTAAACAGAGCCTTTGTAGCTGTTTGATTTACCTTAAAAGTTAAAAAGAAAGTCTCCATTGTAAACTCTCTGAGGTTTTTAAAATTCAGCGACAAGTACCAATTGGGAAATTACATAGTATATAAAATAGGCATTGATAATTCATACTTGTTATATCCCAATTCCCTATGATTACAAAATGTCAGCATTTAGGAACAAATCTTTTTTTAATTCACCAATCATAAAATTTCAAAATTATTGTAATTATAATTAGGTGATTCTGTGGCCATCTTTGTAGAAATATCATCTAAAATATAACAGAGGAATAAATGCATTTTTCTAAATGTGTTACCTGTATGTAACAAACACATTTGTAACCTGTGATGTGTAACCTGTGATATGTTATACATAACTTGTGTTACATATCACTAAAATGAATTCAATATTGTAACTATTGTGAAATAATCTCTCATTTATATACCCAATAAACTAGATGAAGACCATTCACTTTCAATAATGCAGAAGTTAAGTTACACTGGAATATTTATATGTATCAAGCATTGTTTTAGACACTAGGCACCTAAGTTATACCACTGCAGATCAAAAATCTTTACAGTAGCCCATGATCTCCTCTCCCCTTGCAACATATCTTATAAAATCCACTTCTCTTCAGATTTAAGGTTGGACCAGTAAAAATGACAGAATAGAGCTTGTTCTCTATATTAATAAATATTCCTATAATGAACATATCCAAACTTCTTTTTCTTATTATTCCCTAAGGAATACAATATAATGATTACTTACATATTGTTTTCTTTTTAATAAGTATTATAAGTAATCTAGAGATTTCAAATATATGGAGAATATGAGTAGTTTATATGCAAATTCTATACCATTTTATATAAAAGAATAATGATCATCCATGAATTGTGAAATCTCTCAATGTCTCTATTTTCCATTCAAAAGACACTGATCAGCAGAATGGATCAAGAAACAAACTCCAAAATATATAGTATATAAGAAATATATTTAACTAAAAGATACAGAGTAAAAATCAAAACATGGAAAATAATATTCCATACAATTGAATCCAAGAAAAAAGCAGGAGTGCTATCCTAACTTCAGACAAAATGGATTTCAGCCAAGACTGATTAAAAGAGTTGAAAAAGGTCACCACCATATGTTGCTTAATGGAACCATTCAGAAGGAAGAGTTAACAATTATAAACCTATACACACCAAATATCAGTGTACACACCTTCATAAAATAAACACTAATGGACCTGAAAAAGCAAATAAATATCAAACAATTGTAATAGGGGACTTCAATACCCCACTGTCACCAGTGGACAGATCAACTAGACAGAAAGTGAACAATGAAATATCAGAGTTGAAACAAACTTTCAAATAAATTGATTTAATAGATATCTAGAGGATTCCATCCAAAGACAGGAGAGTACACATTCTTCTCAGGTGTACATGGGAATTTCTCCAAAAGAGACCATATACTACTAGTCCATAGAGCTTATTTAAATAAAGTTAAAAGAACTGAAATTATTCCATACATATTATTGTTGGGCAATCTTGGAAACAATTCCCTTTGGATAATAAGGGACAATTGTTTTCACTCTCTTAATTATGTTTGCTATATGGCAAAAACTATGAGCTAGTTTTTGGTTCTTTCCTACAAACAATGGATTCTCCAATTCTCTGATACCATATGGGTGTCATACAATTCTCCTCCATTCTGCTATTAACTACTCTGAGCTACCATAATCTCAACCACTTAGTTATTAAGTCATACAAGACTTCTCATACTTGCTGTGCCAGCTGCAAGTGGAGTCTCCAGTGAACCCACACTTATTTTAATCTGATTACTAATTTGGGGATAATGGCAACTCACCTCATATTTGATAATTTGTTAGAATGACCCATAAAATACAAGCAAGTATTTTACTTATAATTTCAGTTTTATTACAAATTATGTGTATGAATAGACAAAATAAGTAGTATAAAAGGATTATTTCCAGAAAGGTTCTGAGCACAGAAGACTCTTGTCTTGGTCGGGTTGGGGTGTGGAACAATAGTAGTCAGTGAATGTTTTTATAAACTTGGAAGGTCCTCCAAAACTTGTCATTTTGTGTTATTTATTAATAAATTTTTCAACAATTAAGCATGATTCATAGCTACTTTTCTTAGTTACTTTTCTATCATGGCTAAGACAAAATACCAAAGATGCAAAGTTAAAGGGGAAAAAGGTTTACTTGGCTGGGAGTTTACAGGTTTTAATCCATAATCAGCTGGCTCCAAGGCAGGGTGGTGTGTTAGAGGGGTGTTGCAAAGGAGAAAGTGTTCAGGGAACCCACACAATAGCAAAAGCCAGAAGAGAATTTAACAGTGCCTTTCTTCCCCTTTTATCTTATTCAGACTACTTAGGGCAGGTAGCACTCATACCCTTAATCCTTGTGCCCTTGAGCCTAGCATTGCATCATGAATCAGTTCCAGCACCACTCACTCTAGGTCAAGCCATCTCTGCAAAAGCCTATTATCACATGAGGCTTTGGAGGGACATATAGACATGAACCATAACACTGCCTATTGGTAATTGAATTCATTCTCCACTCACTCACCCCTCATCACGGGTAGGGTGGTGAGGCTGAAATCTCTAACTCTGTACTCATATGATTGGTTTTTCTTGGGAACAGTCCTCCACTCTCAATCCTATCTTCTCCAAAAGAAATCATCCAATGAGTATAGAAAAGATACTACTGTTACACATCCCATTTCAAGGGCTTTTAGAGACTCTGTGCTAAAAACTAAGTCCAAAATAGGGAAGTAGATGCTTAGCCTCTTAGATGAGACAATAACCCTGGCTAATACTTAGATTTCAGCCTGGATGAGATTCTTAGTAGAGAAAAATGTCCAGATTATTGAACAAGGAAACTCCAGTAATAAATACCTGTGGTTATAAGCCTCTGTGATCACTTCTTAGACAATGATATAAAACTAATGTACTTATGTTTTAAAAACTTGCATTAGGACAGGGAATGAAAATCTGAGCACAAAATTAATAGCACAATATCAGAATATAAGTGCTTTGAATATATATTAATATATAATATTAATTGACATTAATATTATATATTAATATAAGTGCAGTGTAAGTGGTGTTAGTATTGTCAATGAGAATATAGAGAATTCTAGAATGATGCAAGAAACATCAGGGTTCTGAAATGAGAAGTAGGTCAACCCATTGGAAGAGAGCCTAAGAGATGAGGGCTTTGTAGAATTCACCACAGGGATTATAATGTACTCTGGTTGTTAAGGAATCTGGACAGAAAGACAGTCAAAGAAGGAAAGGTCATGATCATCAATTATTTCTACATCATGGCACTCTTTCAACACTTTAAATGAGCTCATCTTTCCAGTTTTGAACAATGTGTATTTTCAGAGATAATTTATTTCCTTTTTCAGTGTATCAAACTGTGCTTATGTATTTATTTTTTTAGCTATCCTTCACTCACTATTTAATTATTCTATTTTCACATAGTGATTTACTTAATTGTTATATTTACCTTACACTGAATGGTAAGGGAACTCCAATCTTTTGTAGGACATTGAGAGTAACATTTAATGTAAGTAATATAGCCAAATTTATGTGTATATTATAAAGATGCCACAGTTATTCTGGATGTAAAAGAACAATACAGGATTATGGCATTCAATTATATTTACTAATTATAAAACTTCTTACTAACATCCTCCTATTCCTCAAATAAAGTATAAATTGAGGCCATTGCATACTTTTTTGGCAAAACATATAAGGAAAATGGAAACATCGAGGGAAAATAACTATTTTTTTCCCTGTAATATTGAGCTTTGTCATAGGAGAAAGTTGAAAAGCAAAACTAAAGAAAGGTACATTTAAAATAACTTGTTAAACAACCACAAATGTAATCGTATTTTAACAAACTACGGTAATTCAAAAAATGTTGTATAATGTGTTTTCTATAGCTTAACATTAAGAACCAAATATTATTCAGATATTATATGTCCATGGTAGGTATACCTAAAAGATATCTTATTTACAATAGATTGTTTGCTTCTGCAGATAATTGAGTTTAAATTCATTTTCACATTTTCACTCCAGGATATTTTATATCCAGTTCTTTCTTGAAATTTAGATCTGCAATCACAGTTCCTCATACCAATTTCTGCCTAGGAAAACAATGAAAAGAATCAGATTGTAACTTTTATTTGTGTAACAGGTTCAATCATCAGGAGCCCCATTTTCTTCCCTGGGTATGCCAACTTCTATTACTCCTGATACGAAAGAAAGCAATTCAATGCCTTTGAAATGAGCAGTGGAAAGTAGCAAGCTGACACTTAATGTGAAAGACCAAATCATAAACCATTTTATATACATTCCAT
This sequence comes from Heterocephalus glaber, assembly GCF_053883595.1. NCBI lineage: Eukaryota > Metazoa > Chordata > Mammalia > Rodentia > Bathyergidae > Heterocephalus > Heterocephalus glaber. Next base: position 19,893,324 of record NW_028258138.1, read on the forward strand.
TCCCTTTCATCGGACTTAAAGCACACTTGGTTATTTACTTTCCAGAAGAAGATAAAATGTTTTGTCAGCTTTTTGATGCCTAGAAAAATTCTTAGACTATTCCTGTTGATTCTTATATGCTTTCCATTTATTAAAGATATATGAAATGTTAGAGCACTTAATAAGTCATCTAAATACTCTGAAAATATTTTGGCATTTATTTTTTAAATGTTTAATCACTTCATTTCTCATATGAAGTATATTCACTGGCAGAAAACAAGTATTAAGGTAAATAATAATTTCTGTGAGTTATTTCAAGTATGACATCTTATATTTTGTTTTCCAATGAGTAATGTAGGATAATGAGGTGAGAGTAAAACTAATTTCAAAATTATTTAACTGGAGATTAATGTATACTTTTATTGTATTTCTTGATATATATTCAAAAATAAAAGTAAAAGTAAAATCTAAACATCTAAAATGGTGACATGTTATTGGTAAATTTGAAAGCAATGTGCATTTTTCCCAAGTACATGTGTTCTTTGATACAGATTTTCAGTAACTGTAGTTTTTCTACTAACCATTGAATTAGATAATGCTACACTTTATCATTAATAACAAGACATAATTTTTAATGAAACAGAATAGTAAAATAAAAGGTCGAGAATAATTTTACCATATTAATTTACTGAAAGACAATATAGGTTTACTATCTTGGTTCCTAATTAATTTGGTAGTGATTCTTGACCGTTTGTCAAAGTTAGTCTTTACACTTTTTAAAATTTTGATTTTTATAAAATTTAAATGATTTGAGAATTTTTTTTTTTTTTTTTTGGTACTGGGACTCGATCTCGGGTACTCGCGCTTGTGCAACAGGCGGAGAAACCACTGAGCTAAATCCCTGGCCCCAACTGAGAAATATTTTTGGTGAGTGCTGTACAAAGGATTACAAATAATTTAAGTAAAATCAATTTCTAACAAAAGATATAAAATATGGGCATTATTTATATATTGCTATGAAATTCTCTAAGCTTCATGTATGTAAATATTAAAGCAACATACACTCAGAATGGAAAATTCTTATCACATGATCAATATAACTTCTGAATACATATCAATAAACACCTATGATAGCATTTTCTACTCTATGTATTGGTCAATTTTTCTAATCCTCTTCAGTACTACTTGTTTTATAAAAGTTTACCATGGAATAAAAATAATTAGAGAATAAATTAGAAATAAAATGGTAAATTTTGAATGACATATAGAATAACTTAACAAATAATAAGATAAATTCTTTAAAACTTTTATCATGTAATCTTTCTATCAAAATTCTAAGGAATTTTTATTTCAGGAATTTAAAATTTTTTTAATTAACATGGAGAATAAAAAAACATTAAAAATAAATTGACGTTTTCTTTTTTTTTTGGTACTGGGGATCGAACTCAGGACCTTGCACTTGTTGCAAGGTAGGCAGCAGAACCACTTAGCTAAACCCCCGGCCAACGTTCTCTTTCAATAAGCAACCTTAAGTAACTTCAGAGAAATGAATTTTCATCCCATATTACTACCTTACTTTTACAAAACAATGACCTTTCTATTTCTGTGCACTACTTTATTTTTATCTTTCACTATGTGAGACATTTCTACAATAATTTGTAGCACAGAATTGTCTGTGAGATCAGGGTGAATGGAATGTCATTATGTATATCCTTAAAGTAAAAAGATGAGAAGGGAAGATTTGATGAATCATTATAAACCTCTTGGCAGGGAGACAAACTCCTCAATGAAAATATATTCATTAAAATGCAGATTCTTATGAATCAATCTTAATATATGTATTATAATACACACACAGATGCACAAACACACACATATAGAAAGTAGATGATTGCTGTTACCAAGCTACTTTTTCTGAGTATGATGTAAGCCTATCAAATAATTTACAAAAATAAAAACATATGAAAACAATAATCTATTTGTCATATTGTATGTGCTTATTTTATTTCAGTAATGATTTAACTTAAAATAATGTGGAGAACAATCTCTGATAATTGCTTTAAGCATTTATAGCCCAATTTCATGAAAGTATCTTTCCTTAGTGATTCAAGTTATTATAGGTAAATTTATTTAGAAAATTTATATCATATATCATTTGGATTGAAGAACCATTGCATCTCTGGTTTTCAAATTTTATTTTGTGAAGAATCCTTTTTTTCCAAAATAAACCTTCCTGGACTAGGATGATGGTCACTGTAATTGGGACTTCTATGAGTTCTCACATATAAGAACTTGTCTCATTTGTTTGAGCACATGTGCCAAAGCAAAGCTGGCTCCTATGTCAATCCTATGTGTAACTTTTAGAGAAACAACTGAACTGTTTGTCACAGTGGTTACAATTTAGATCAAGAGTAGCTCCTGAAAGCCACATGTGTTTATATTTGGGGCTTTTGGAATGTGACTGGGTTGTAGAGATGATATACCACATTTGTTGTTGGGAGGTAGTGTCTGGTGGAAGATGTGGGTCACTAGAGTGTTGCTAGAAATGCAGATCCCATCTCCTTCTCTCTGTCTGCCACTGTTTCTGTCTCTGTCTCTCTGTCTCTCTCTCTCCCTCTTCAGGACACCATGATATGAGCAGTATTCCTCCCCCGTGGGGCTTCTACTATGTCCTTCTGCCTTGGAGCAAGGTGAATATGTACTGAACCCTCTAAAAACTGAGCCAAAGTAAATCTATCCTCCTTCACTTGGTTAGTGTCATTGATTTTCTCACTAAAAAGAAAGTGACTATGACAACAGATACTGCACAAATTCACATTTCAATGAACAAAATTCCAAAGTTTCAATTTTTTCAATCTATACCAAAATTGATATTTTTCTGATGTTTAAATTACTATTCCTTTTCGGTTATGAAATGTTATCTCATTGAGGTTTAAATTTGTATTTTTAGTTATTCATAATATTATTTACATTTGCATGTGTTGTTTGGCCATTTGCATATCTTTGGAATAGGTGTGATGATATAATTTATAAATTTTTTATTTGTATGTTTTTACTTTCATAATGGAATACAGTACTGTGATACAAAAATATTTAAATTTAAATCTATTTGTATAGGTTTTATTGTGTTCCTTTTCTTTTTCTTTTTCTTTTGGTTTTACTGTGTTTCTAACACAATTCCTTCGTATTTTACTGCCTATGTTCTCTATACATATGATCACCATTAATGTTGGGCAAGTATGATGTAACTAGTGATTGACCCAGATACATATACTTTAATCTGAGTTATTGACAATTTTTGAGACTCTTTAAGTATATTAGTCTTTTTTATTTTGGTACTGAGAGTTGAAACTGGGGCCTTTGCTCTGAGCTACGTATATATGTGTATATATTTTAAATTTTAATATAAGATCTTTTTAAATTCTAAGTTGCCCAGGCTAAGCTCAAAATTGACATCTTCCTTCTTCATTCTACTAGAGTGCTGGAATAACAGGTTTGTGCCACCCTGCCTGGCTCAGTATCAAGCAATTTTAAGGATGGTACCAGATTTGTGGAATAAAAACTACAGTCCCACAGGGATTCACATATCCCCTCACAGAGAAAGTCTGTAGTTAGGGGGAATCAAACTCACATGAGCAGATGATCAGTCATTATTCAAGTCATAGGTTGAAGGGGCCCCTGAGCCCACCTAGCCCCTCAGCTTCTTTTAGTAAAGATGTTTGATACTAAATTAAATTCCCTAGGGAATTCTTATTCTTTATTTTTCTAAGCTAAGTCAATTGAGGTTTCTTCCCATGCATGCAAATGAGTCTAACTAATACATAGCTAATTTGAGCTACATAGAGTATTAAAATGGAAAGTGATGCTTAATCAACCAAATTACCACTGTGTTGATTTTATTTATCCTGTAAGTTAAATAATTAGACTCACTTCCTTGTCTCCTCAACCAGCTTCACTCCTCATCACTCTAAGTTGCATTTGTTCAATGTTATACTATTTTTTCTTTAAATCTGTCTTCTGCTGAGTTAACCCTCAAGTGGGGCTCATTCCAAGTACCCACATCTCTCTTCTTCTTTCCCTTAATTAGTCACTTAAACATTTCTATATTTTATTTGTATAAAATTCACTTATTTTAATAAATGTTAATTTATTTTCAATAAATAATAACTTATCAAAAGCAGCTCAAAAAGTCAAACAGAGTATTTAATTGCTATCCAAGCCCAGAAATACAGAAGCATGGGTAACACAAGGGAAAGGATAACCACGAGCAGAGATTATCCTGTTTTCTTGCACGCATCTGTCTTGCCTCATTTTCCTTCCCTCTGTGCATTTTACATTCTCATAGCCTGGTTTCTACAGACTTTCTGTTCGTTACGATTTGTCCAGCTATCCGGACTATAGATACCCCTCAGAGTTTGCCACATGCTTTTCACTCCCTCGAATTTTCTGCGGCACATGATTCATGGGTTAACTGGGTTCTCTGCTTCAGATTACTCCTGAGGCTGCAGACTAGACACAGGTCAGGGAAGGGGTTGCATCTAAAGGGTCAACAGAGGAAGAAACAATTCCTACGTATCAGTTGGTCAGTACTTATTTCCTCAAGTGTGCACAGGTCATCTTTTCCTTGTGAGCTGCTGGGCAGAGGATGCCTTCATCACCATGTGTAGCTTGTTATAACATGGCAGCTCCTTCTACAAAATTAGCAAAAGACACCATCTTTCAGCAAGGCTTTTTTTTTAATCGTACAACTAGCACACCATCATATTTGCCAAATTCTATTGATTTGAAATAAGTAACCAAGTCCATACCACATTTTAGGGAAGTGTTAATTATACAAGAATGTGAACACCAAGTAGTGGGAAATCACTGAAGGATAGTTAAAAAGACTACCTCCACTGTATAATTATTGCTATTGTACACTTTTTAAGTTAACTTTTATTCGTTCATTTTTTCATTAACTCATGTTACCTTCTGAGTTCCTGCTATATACCAAACAGCCTGTTGTATGTTGGGGAATTAAGGATGAATTAGTTGTGCACAGTGCTTACATTTATGCAGTCCACATTTTTATCTGAAAGTAAAATTTCAAACTAATAAAAGAACAATAATAAGGCCTCCATGAAAGTAACAAAGTGATTGGCCTAGTAATATATTGCAGAGGTGGTAACTTCTATAGAAAAATGAAGTATAGAGGTCTAAAGTTGTTTGGAAGGATAAGAAAGGAAAATTGAAGGAAGGGGATTCAAAAGTATCTGTGGAAGCTATAAAGCTTGTTCAAAACTCTGGGAAGATAACATAAGATGACAAGGACATGAGAAAGATCTGTGTCACTGAAGCAGAGTAAGGCAGTCAACAAATGAGGGTAGTTAGTTTGATCAACTCAGCTTATACATTCAGGTAAGAACTGTAGATACTATTCTAGGTATCTTTGAATGATATTAAACAGGAAAGTCACAAGTATCACTTTTAGAGTGGATTAATCTTGGATGGCACAGCTTTTACAACAGCATGATTTATATCATACTTTCTCAAAACTATACATCATTTCCCTTAAACTTTAAATGTACATTCCTTAGCTTAGTTTTTAAAGCTAAAGCTCAATTTACAAGCTTTCAACCCCTTCTGGTAAGTCAGCCTTGATGTCTAATAGCAAAAATTATGCCTACAAATACAATTAAAAGTACAAAACTATCAAAAATATTAATGTGCTTACATATGCTTATGTTCATCCATTTTTGCATGATGTTTAATTTTCAAAGCAAATGCATATTTTAGCTTAGGAATATTTCTGTTTCATTACTAAAACACTTCAGAATCTACTCTTTTGAAATATGACTTGCCATCATTTTATGGACTAAATGGAATGAGTTGATCTCAATATCCATGTTTTAAGTGTTCTCATCACAAGCTAGCAATGAGACTGTGATAATAGACTCTAGAGATGAGGACATTGCAATAAGTTATTTTATCTCTGTCATCCTCCCACAAAACTTAGATACTGTTTTATTAACAAACCAAAGTGCAGAGCATATTTTACTGCAATACTATTCCTGGATCTAATCTTAAATTGTCAGGAGGTAGTCTATCCACAAGTTAAAATAAAGGGTGCTTTAATGATGTTTTTCATTGTGAGCCTTGAGGTGGTTTGATCATTCAATTTATTGTATGTCTCATAAGGGTATCTGCAGAAAATAAAATGTGTTGTTGTTTATGTTTTCATATTAATTTTGAACATGTAGCCATATTGCCTTTATGATGTACGATGTGTTAGAGCACATATTAATGTTTCATTATTAATTTTCACTCTCATTTTCTTCATTTTAGCTATCAATATTCTGTAAATTTTTGTGAAAGGATCCACACATATCTTCACTCTAATTTTCTAATATAACAATCTTTGCTGCCAGGTTTGCCTCCTGTTAGGCATATTTATTCTGCTGAAAATCATGTGATTTATAAAGTAAACAGAGGCCATTAATAATGAATTTGAAAAATCTCAAGGCTGATATCCAATCTTCAAGCTCATTAATTATTCTGATAAGATGTTCAATATTATATCACTTTACTTGAAAAACCATTAATAGATATCAATATGTAAGTGATTTGTAACTAGAATGAGTCATACTACTTCAATTACTCATACTTAAGTATAAATTCAGAAGCCTGGTGTCAGACAGTAGTCCTGCTGTTCCTCCCTTCCCATCTCTTCTCATGAAGTCGTAACTACCTTTTAATATTATGTTGATGTAGTTAGTATTTAGAAAACATACTAAAGAAGAATGAGCAGGTGATAACAAAAGTTAGGATTAGATCATGATACTAATATTAATTACATGACAGCTATTTAAAAAATTGTAAGATTGTGAAGTATTTCTAAAACTACTTTGCATTGTGCATGACACATTGATAAACTATTTCTCCTGGTAGCATACAGTTTAATCATTTCTAAAATAATATTAAACCTGCAAATTACAAAGTATTCTTTTAGCTTTCACTGATACAAACATATGTATTTATAGGATATTATAAAATAAATACTTTCATGCATCTATTCATTGCATAATATTTAAATCATGTTAATAATTATGTATCTTCTCAAACATTTATCATTTATTTTTGCTGAAAACATTCAATCTCCTTTCTTCTAGCTTTTTGCAAAAAATACAGCATATTATTCTTATCCATATTCATTTTCCTGTGCAACCAAACATGAGAACTACTTGGTCCTATCTCATTATAATTCAGTCAGCTGCTCCCTACGCATCTCTCATTACCCGCCCCCCCCAGCCACTAGTAACTGTCCCTCTGCTGTCAATTTCTAAGACCAGCTTTTTTTTTAAGATTTTCATATGAGTAGAGTATATGCTACTTGTCTTCCTATGATTGGTTTAGCTAAACTCCATGATCTCCCATTCCATCTGTCTTATCACAAATGACAGCATCTTATTTTTTAGGAATGAAGAGAACTTTATTGTATCTATGTATCCCAATCACTTGTCTATACATCAGTGGATAGACACTTAGGTTTATTCTGTTTCTTGTTTCTTGTGACTATTGCTGTAATAAAATGAGAATGAAATTATTTCATTCCCCTTAGATATATGTTCAGTAATGCAGTGCTGGATTATTTGGTAAGTGTACTTTTAATTTTTTGAGGAATCTTTCTACTAATTTCTATAATGACTGAACTAATTTACATTCCCAGTGAAAGTGTATGAGGATTTGCTTTTCAATACAACTTCACCATCCCTTGCTATAATTGCTTTCTCATAAATGCCAGTCTGAATATTTTTATGTGCTATTTAAATGTGGTTTTACAATGTATTTTCCTGATGATCAATGTTGTTGCTCCTGTTGTAGTATTATCTATGTCTTCTTTGCCAAATACATTTCAGTTTATTACCTATTTTTATTAGTGGATATTTGCTATACATAATAATTACATTTATCTTAAGAAAATTATACTTATTATCATTTTTATAGTTTATTAAAAATTCCATACTAAAGGTATAAATGAAATATATGCCACATTTATATTATTACAGATTCTAAATTTGAATGTATATTTATCTTAACATTGAGAATTTTTTAACGTTCACATGGTTACATGTGAAAAGAATACTTTTTTCAACATGAAAAACTCACTTTAATATGCAACAAAACTTATTTTATTAAGATTTACAGTAGGAAGAATGAATCATAAACAGCTCCTTTTTATTATGCATATCTCTCTAACTAAATCAAATGTTCTGATACCAGAACGTTTTTCATTATTCATGTTAGGACATCATGGAGCTGAAAGAAGGTGAAGTATCTCAAACCCTTGAGGTTATGAAATATAAACACAAATTCTTCAGATTAAATTAATTTATTTTATCTTTTTATAACCACACATAAACAGAACATTTATGTTGCAGCTCATGACAAAAGTTAATGGTTGGAAGTAAAGTGTAAGAGCACTTAAGTGACAAAGTTAAAAAAAATCTTGCCTCTATTTAAGGAAGAGAACTGATTTAAGTGATGCTCAATAATATTAAATAATTGTTTAAAAGTGTGACCTTTCAGTACATTTCAGGTTCATTTCAATGAGTCTGTAAAATTAGCACCTCGTTATTTTGCTTGTACATTGTCTAAAAAATTTCCTCCACATAGGGCTTTTAGATAACATTAAATGTAAATAATCAAACTTATTTATATTTAATTATATTAAATTTCTCCATTGTTAAAGATTTCCCTAAGACATATATATTTTCCTTTCAATTACATGTGCCTGTTTTTATTAATACAATTAATTTTTGTTCGCTTTGACTTTAACTGTATTTTAACATGTTTATTATAAATATTTAAGATAAAAAGGATATGGAATAAAGTACTACATAAAAGAAACTAAAATATTTTTATATCTTAGTTGCACTTCTTTTATCTTATTAACCCCAAAGAGTAATCTTTCTATATTCAGTCTTCAAGGAACATTTCACTTGCTTTCATAACTTAGCTATTGTGAAAGGGAATACTGCACTAGTGCACATGAAGATTTCTTCTTTTTTTAAATTTTATTAGTACATATTTACAGTACATAATGATTACATTCACTGTAGGGAATTAGTTTTTTGTTTCTTTTTTTTGGTACTGGGGATCGAACTCGGGACCTTATGCTTGCGAAGCGGGCGGCGGAACCATTGAGCTAAATCCCCAGCCCCGGGAACTGGAACATGTACATTACACATTTCAATTCTTTTTCCACCTTCCCTTCATGCACTTTTCATTATTCTAGCATCAGATTCATTTATGTATAAAATATTATAAAATTATTCATCACACATACACATTGAAAACCAGACTAATAGGCCAAAGAATATAAACCAAAAGAAAAACCCGTGTAGGACAATTGTACTAAATCGAAGTATACATGAAAACTTGATATCATATGGATTGTCCACAGTGGATTATAATACTTTTATTTTCTGTCTCCTAATTATCTTTCATTTCATTTTTTTATTAATTGAGTTTATTGGTACATTTTATGTATACAACATGATGACATTCAGCATTGGGAATTTGTACCTTAACATGATGTATCTTACTTCTCATTTTTCCCCACTTCCCTGATCTCCCTTCAACCCCTCCATCTCTCCATATTTACAAAGACTTGGTTTTCATTACTCCTTTTCTCATATTTATTCCTTTCTCTTCTTTCCTTTCCTCAATCTCTACCACATCCCCTTTTCCTTTGGACCTTTTTTCCCTATTTCAGATTATCTATTATACATTTTGATCCTTATGTACACTTTCAGTTTCTCATACCAGAGAAACTATTTGCTATTTACACGTGTGTCCTATTTATTTCAGTTAAGAGTATGGACTCAATGTACATCCATTTAACTATAAATATCTGTAGTTTCTCATTTTTTATGGTTGAGTAGTACTTCATTTTATTTTTTAAAAAATACAATTTCTTTATCCAGTCTACAGTTGAGGGGCAATTGGGCTGTTTCCAAGTTTTAGCTATTACAAACTGTGCCATTATAAACATGGGTGGACATATATTGCTGTGGTATGATTCTTCTAATTCATTTGAGTAGATACCCAGCAGGGGAATAGCTGGGTCAAATGGGACTTTGAGTCCTAGTTCTTTGAGGTGTCCTCATACTGATTTCCACAGTGCTTGCACCAGTCTGCACTCCTACCAACTATAGAGAAGGGATCCTATCTCCTCACAATCCCACCAACATTTGTTACTGGTTGATTTCTTGATACCAGCCATTCTTTTTACATTAAGATGGAATCTCAGTATTGTTTTCATCTGCATCTTTCAAATGACCAGTGATGCTGAACATTTTTCATACATTTCATTGCTGTTTCTACTTCTTTGTCTGAGAAATGTCTATTCATTTCAGATTCCCATTTTTGAATTGGGTCTGTAAATTTGGGGGGTCTGAATTTCTTTTCCTATCCCAATGTATTCAAGAGTTCTACCTAACCTACCTTCCAGCAAGTCTAGTGTTTCTATTTTAATATTTAGATCTTTGATCCACTTCAATTTTAGTTTACTGCATGGTGAAATATATGAGTCAAGTTTTAATCTTTGGCAGGTTGAAATCCAGTTTTTCCAACACCATTTATTACAGAGGCTAACTTACCTCCAGTGAGGTTGTTTGGCTCCTTTGTCAAATATGAGGTGGCTGAGTGTGTCTGGGGTTGTTTCTGCATCTTCTAATCAGTTCCACTGATCCTCAGGTCTGTTTATTTGTCAGTACCATGCTGTTTTTATTACAGTAGATGTGTAGTATAGTTTCAAATTGGGGATTGTGATACCCTGGGCATGTCTTTGTTGCCTAGAATTGCTTTTGCTATTCTAGGTCTCTTCTGCTTCTGATGAATTTTTGGATTATTTTCTCTAGTTCTGTGAAATATTCTGTTGGGATTTCAATTGGGATTGCATTGAATCTATACAGTACATTTGGAAATTTGGCCATTGTCACTATATTGGTTTTCCTTCCCAGAAACAAGGTATGTCTTTCCATTTTCCTATATCCTCTTCAATCTCTTTTTTTCAGAGTGGTGTACTTTTCAAGGTAGAAGTCTTTTACTTCCTTCATTAGATTGATTTCTAGATATTTCATTTTTTGGATTCTATTGTGAATGGAATTGTTTCCCCAATTTCTGTGTCATTGAGTCTGTTATTTGTTTAGAAAAAGGCTATTGATTTTTGAGCACTGACCTTTTATCCAGCAACTCTAATGAATCTGTCAAATAAGTCTTGAAGTTTTTGGTAGAAATATTTTTGTTGTTGTTGTTGTTGTTTTTTTGGTACCAGGGATGGAACTTGGGACCTTGCACTTGCAAGGCGGGTGGAGGAACCACTGAGCTAAATCCCTGGCCCTTTGTAGAGCTTTTGAAATCTTCTGTATCGAGTACCATGTCATCAGCAAATAATGACAGTTTAACTTCTTTCTTTCCTATCTTTATTCCTTTTATTTCTTTCTGTTGTCTAATTGCTGTGGCTAATGTTTCCAGAACTATGTTGAACAGGAGTGGTGATAGTGGACATCCTTGTATTGTTCCTGATTTTAACATGAAAGATTTCAGTTTTTAACCTTTTAGTATGATGTTACCTGTTTTTCATAGATAGCTTTTATCAGGTTGAGATAAGACCATCTATTCAATTTTCTGTTGGGATTTTATCATAAATGAGTGTTGGATTTTGTGGATCAATACAAGGATGTCCACTATTGATATGATCATATGGTTTATGTCCTTGGCTCTGTTAATGTAATGTATTACATTTATTGATTTACTATGTTCAACCGCCCTGCATCCCTAGGATGAATTCCACTTGGACAAAGTGTAGACTCCTCATGATGAAACCCTGTATACTGTTTGCCAGTATCTTATTGATGATTTTTGCATCTATGTTCTTTAGGGAGATTGAACTGTAGTTCTCTTTTTGGCTGGGTCTTTCTCTGCTTTTGGAATCAAAGTAATGCTTGCTTCCAGGAGTGAATTTGGAAGTATTACTTCCCTTTCAATTTCATTAAAGAGTTTGAGAAGTAGTGGCATTAGCTCTTCCCTAAATTTCTTGTAGAATTCAGCAGTGAAGCCATCAGGACCTGGGTTTTTTTTGTTGTTGGTAAGTTTTTAATTACATTTTAAATTTCACTTTCATTTTAAATTGGGATGTTTAGAATTTTTATATCTTCATTCAACTTTGGTAATTCATATGTATCTAGGGATTTGTCCAATTCTATTGTGTTTTCCATTTTATTGGAGTACAGGTTCTCAAAGTAGGTATTGATGATCCTCTGGATTCCTGCTGGATCTGTTTTGATTTCACTCTTTTGTTCCTAAATGCATGGATTTGAGCCTTTTCTTTCCCTTTTTTGATAAGGTAGGCTATGGGTTTGTTGGTTTCTTTCAAAGAACCAACTCTTCAATTCATTAATATTTGTATCCTTCTCTTAGTCTACATTGCATTGATTTCTGATCATCTGATCTTTATAATTTCCTCCCTTGTATGTGCTTTGAGTTTGTCTTGCTCTTTTTTTTCTAGGAGCTTGAGGTTCAGCTTTAGGTTGTTTATTTAAGTGTACTCTATTTTCCTAATATGGGCATTCACTGCTATGAATTTCCCTCATAGAAATTCTTTATATATTTTATCCCATAGATTTCAGTGTGTTGTATTGACATTATCATTTAATTGTAGAAACTGTTTAATTTCTTCAGTTTCCTGTATGACTCATTCATTGTTCAGAAGAATGTTACTCAATTTCCATGTTTTTGTGAAGTTCTTGCAACTCCTTATGCTATTGATCTGCAATTAAATTGCACTGTGGTCTGACAATATACGGGGATAACTTCAATTCTTTGCAGTTACTTAAACAGGTTCTATGAGCTAGCATGTGGTCTATTTTGAAGAATGACCCTTGTGCAGCTGAGAACAATGTGTATTCTGATTTTGTAGGGTGGAACACTCTGTAGACACCTTTAAGTACATTTGTTCAGAATTTTCCTTCAGTTCTAGTATTTCATTGTTGATTTTTTGTCTAGATGATCTATTTGTGACAGTTGGGTATTGAAATCCCCCACTACAATTGTATTAGCTCCTGCTTGGTTTTTTATGTCCATTAATATTTGTTTTATATACTTATGTGCCCTAGTATTTGGTGCATATATACTTATTGTCATCACTTCCTACTGGATTGTTCCCTTTACAAGGATGTAATGTCTTTCTTTGTCTCTCTTAATTAGTTTTGGTTTAAAATCTACTTTGTCTGCAAATAAGATAGCTACCTCTGTTTTTTTCTGGGCTCCTGTCACACAGAAAATTGTTTTCCATCATTTTACTTTCATGTCTATGAATTTCTTTTTGAATTAAGTGTGTTTCTTGTATGCAGCATATTGTTGGATTTTGCTCCTTAATCCATTCTCCCAGTCTATTTCTTTTGATTGGTGAATTGAAGTCATTAACATTGATGGTTATAACTGATATGTATTGACTTATTCTTGTCATAATATTTTTCCATTATTACCTGATTTATTTTTTAGTTTTCTTCCCTTTCCATTTAATTTCTTGCCTTGCCTGATGGCTCTGCTCTGTTAGGCCCCATGCGGTTGTGACCCTCATTGTCTTTTTCTAGGATATTTTTTGGGGTGCTGGTTTGGTATTCATGAAATTTTTCAGGTGTTCTTTGATGTGGAAATATCTTATTTCCCCATCAATTTTGAAAGATAGTTTTGCAGGATACATCAATTTAGACTGGAGGTTGTTTTCTTTTAGGCCTTAAAATACTTCACTCCAGGCTCTTCTTGACTTGGGAATTTATGTTGAAAAGTCTGCTGTGATTCTGATGGGCTTTCCATTGTATGTGATTTGTTTCTTTTCTCTAACTGCTTATAGGATTTTGATCTTCTGTTTGGTTTCTGAGATCTTGAGTATTATATGGCTATGTGTAGATTTTTCTAAAGCATGGCTAGTTGGAGTCCTATATGCCTCACTTATCTGTATGTCAAATTCTTTTCCTCTGCTTGAATATTTTTCTGCCATTAGTTCTGTGGACAGTTTTTTATGTCACTTATACTTTCTACTGCATTTTAGTGGACTCCAATCAGTCTTATGTTATTCTTTTTTGCATTATCTAGCAGCTGTGGGATCAATTTCTCATGTGCCTTTACTATTTTTAAGAAATCACTGTTTTCATGGTCACTAACTGCGATCCTGTCTTCTATTTCTGATATTCTCTCTTCATTTTACTTTCAGTGGAGGTTTTAATCTCCTGGATATCTGTTTGAATCTGTTTCATGGCTTGCATTTCTTTCCTATGTTAGGCATTCATGGTTTCCATTTCTTTCCTATGCTGCGCATTCATGGCTTCAATCATGGTCCTGAGTGCATCTTATTTTTTATCTGTTTTTGTTTTAGATTCTCTAATCATGTCTTTCATTCTGCTCACCATCTCTGTAGTTATCTTGGAATTATTTCTATTTTGAATTTTTCTAGAGCCTAGTTCATCTGTTTTGTTACTTTCCGTGTTATCTCTTCAGAGTGTCCAGGTGGTTGATTATCAGATTTTTCCACCTGTTTTCCTCCATACTTTGCCTTTGTTGAGCTGGAAGTCTGGGTTTCTGCCTTGTTTAGGTGTCTTCTTAATTCTAGTTTTGTTTTTGGTTTAATTCCTGGGTTGTTACTTCAATATTGCGTATGTGAGTATCTTTGTTACTTGTATCTAAAGCCCTTATGGAATGATTGCTTCTCAGAGGTGTCTTCCAGGTATAGATGGTCTGTAGGTTTTTGAGTCTCTAATGACTCTTGTGCAATCTCATTTTCAGTGTACCAGGAAGGACAACTGATTAGACCAATCATGACATATTAGCCCAAGTGATACAATGAGCATCAACAGTAGCATCAAACATAGTTTAGAAAATGACAATTTGTGGTATATATTTATCTGTCATCTTTCACCATGTTAACTAGATCAAAATGTATTGTTGTTTTTTGTTTTTTGGTTTGTTTTTTTTTTTTGGTACCAGGGATTGAACTCGGGTCCTTGTGGTTGTGCAGCAGGTAGAGAAACCACTGAGCTAAATCCCCGGCCCTACTAGATCAAAATTTAAGATCAGCCCAAATATGTTTGTAGTCAATAAACCTTTCAATATAGCAAATTTACCCCACAGGATAAGGACTTAGAAGGAGTTGAGGACAAAGAGATGGAGAGATAGAAGAAGAGGGAGAGGTTATAAGTGAGGTAGAGGATACAGAAAAATCATGCAAACTCTGGGAAACTGGTGAAGACAAGGGGAAAAGACAGAGCAAAGAAACAAAGACAAGAAAGGAGCAAACTAACAGCAATAGGGAAGCTAGAAATTGTATTCACTTATAAAAATAATGATAATTGAGAGAGGGAAAGAGAGAAAAAAATCTTAGGACAAGAACAGGAACAAGAAGGGAGAGAAATGAAGATCAAGAGGGAGAGAGAGAGAAAAAAAGAAAACAACTAAATTAATTGAGACATACCCTTCAGGGTATGTCTCTGCTGTCATGGTAGAAAAGTGGGCATCTGTGTACAGATCTAAATCAATTATTTCAGCAAGCAAGCCAAAGTCCATTGAGATTCAGGCTGATTTCTGGCTGGAAGGCCCAAGTTGAGGTCCCTGACCTCCTGCAGGATTGAACTCTGCAAGGTTCTACATCAGGTTTCAGCTGCCCTTTCCCCAAAGTGATTCTGGGTTCCAATGGAAGGTGGTGATCGCACCAATATATCAACCAGTGTGATCTGGCATGGCTTTATTGCAGAGATTTTCTTCACTTTCTCAGTGGGCTTCAATTTTCATCAAGGAAACTCAGAAAGGCTCTCTCTCTGTTGTTCACTTCTGCTCTATCTTCTGGAGCTCATAACAATAGCCTTTATGGCCTTGGATACCTCTGTGGCACAGATCCAGATCCAGGCTCATGCAGTGGTCCAGGGGCACAGACTGGGTGTGGCTGGCCTCTGTGACATGATGCCAGGGTGATAGGGGTGGTCCTGAGCCTCCACACAACAGTACCACTCATTTCATATTTTATATATATTGAGAAGAATTAATAAAGAAAAGATGGTATTTATACACAATAGAGTCCTGCTCTGCCACAAAGAAGGATAAATGTGAGTCATTCATAGGAAAATGGATGCACCTTAGGACCATAATGTTAAGTGAATTAACTCCAACACACAAGCTCAAATATCACATTTTTTCTTGTATGAAAAATTCAAAATACATACTAATTTCTTCAGGTGGTGGTGTTTTCATGTTGGATGGTATAAGCCTGAAGATATGTGGTTTTTGCTATACATTTTAAACTATAAATGAAATTTTCATAAATTTTATGTATATGTCTACAATTTACTTTTTCTGCAACTTTCTTTTCATTTTACTTTGTTTTATAATACTCTAGTCTTTGGGAATACCCCATTCCAATTTATTTCTCCACTTCTCTGTAGTAATATACACTTAGGTTGTTCCTTAATATGCTATATTCTGAAATTATTAATGATGTGAACTTGTTCAAATCTGATATAAGGTATTTATGAAAATTGTATATGAACCACTTTATTTTTCTTTCTAAATGTGTATTATTGAAATTCTGTATAGAGTATATAACAGCAAAATATCAAAGTATATTACCACTAGTATTCAAATGATGTTAGTTCATAGATTTGTCTATAGTCAGATTTATTTATACCATCTTGGTAGATTCATAAGAAATTTAAGAAGCACTCATAAATTTGTTTCTTTTTAAAAATAATTGGTAATTAAAATTTTTTCTTTTATTCAAAATTTTATAACAATTATTTTACACTGTAATTTTACACATGCATTACAATCTTTTTGTTTCTCAAAAGATGTTCAGATAGACAACATTCTTTTTAAAAATTTTTTGGTTTTTAATTTGTTATTTTTGTTGTTATTCTCTTCTAAGTCTTTATTTTTCCTAAAGTTTTCTTATAGATATGAATTTTCCTGGTACAATTTTTTCTAAACCCTATTCAAAACAAATATATTTACAAATATAAAACTGCATTACATTTTTATAGATATATCCATTTATTTGCACTTCTACATTTCTGCTTAGATTCTGGTTAATTCTTCCAGCTAACAATTATTATCTTTTATTTACATTACTTATATGATACTGTTGCACCCAGTGAGAAAAAACCAACCAGAGACCAATAATAAATCCACACAGGAGATTATTACTGGCCAGGACCAGAGCCCTGACTGGGGGGAGATTAACATATTTTATACACCTTTGAGGCCAACAGTTTCTAGGCCCCCCTATGGGATAGAACTAGCAAAGCAAGCAAAAGGTACAGAAGCAGAACATCCTGTCATTAGAACATTTGTAAAACAATAGTTGATTAATTGTTGTTTCTAAAAGACTCTCTAAGGGGAGGAGGTTTCCAAGCTTCCTCCTTTTGAGTTCATCTAAAGGGCAGGCAGGTGGGTCATTCAGTAGCAATATGGAGTCCTTCTTGCTAACTAGGGTCCTTTAGAAACCACAAGAGTTTTTATAGTAAATGACCTGCACTCTAACCTTTTGAAACAGTGATATACAGCAAATTCTGACATTTAAGTTGCAAACTTTCACAGATATGAGTGGACCTCACATTCCGAACATTCATGGATGCAAACAAATCACGGAAGTAGCTCATATTGCAACCAGACATTGTAACAGTTGTGCTGCTGAGTGCTCAGGGTACAGCAGCAGTAAGTGCTCAATCAGGAGGCTCCGCCCTTTCTGGCCCCAGCAGTCCGGTGCAGCTCTGTGGAGAGTCCCGGAGCCCGCTCAGCCCGCCCCTTTCCCCCGTGTTGTGAGAGACGTAGTGTATGCTGAGCTGCTGCCGCTGCAGGCTGCTGCAAGTCCTGGGACCGAGCTTCCCGCTGGTGACCTGCCGGCCGCTTCTCTGCATTCCTCACCTCATGAAGCCGCTAGTTGTGGCGCTGGCAAGGGGACTCAGTGCGCCCGCATCATGGAGAAATATGGCTACACACACCTTTCTGCAGAACTTCTTCGTGATGAAAGGAAGAACCCACAGTCACAGTATGGTGAACTCATTGAAAAGTACAGGAAAGAAGGAAATTTTGTGCCAGTTGAGATAACTACTTGTTTATTAAAGAGGGAAATGGATCAAACAATGGCTGCCAATGCTCAGAAGAATAAATTCTTGATTGATGGGTTTCGAAGAAATCAAGACAACCTTCAAGGTTGGAACAAGACCATGGATGGGAAAGCAGATGTATCTTTTGTTCTTTTTTTTTTTTATTGAAATAATGAGATCGGTATTGAACAATGTCTTGAGAGGGGAAAAAGTAGTGGTAGAAGTGATGACAACAGAGAGAGCTTGGAAAATTAAGTGCTCAATCAGAGCCCAGGATGTCTGGAAGCAGGAGAAAAAACAGTGGTGATGTGGAGGGGATTGCTAGAAAGCTCAAAGCATTATACATTGCATATTTGTGTGTGATACTCACTTTGTTGGATTTATGAATGAATCCAACTATGACTGTTCTCCCAGAATTGAACTTGTTTGCATTTAAAAGTTAATTGTTCTCATTACGACATTGCTCCAAAGCATTGGCTATCCCCCCTCCTATAATTCACTTCCATAATTACTTATAAAACCAGCTTTTCCATCTTAGAGAATAGCAGTTTATTTTCTATTCGGTAATATCTTTAAGAATTTTTTATTGTGTAAGCTAAATGACAATGTGGAAGGGATAGATTATTTTGTTTGCTTGATATTGTATATTTATTTAATAAAAGGAGTTTGTGCCAATATTGTTCAATAAAATATTAGTGGAATTTTAGCTAATGATAGATTTTCAACCATTCTGCCAATCCATTTTCTGGTAGTGTTAGTTTTCTTGTTTACAATTTTACCATCTTTTATGCCTTGATAATAAAATTGGACAAAATTATACTTGTGGATTAAATTTCATTTTAGAATCATTTGGATCTATAAATAATTTAATGCCTTTTTGCTTTTTTAACTATCAACCCCTAAATTATTTTGAACAGTATGTGACATTGCTAATTCTTAGCATTATTATCTTACAAAAGTAAGGCAAATATCTCCATGGTTGCTTTCCTTCTCACCCCCACCTAATTTCTCTGTCATGTTGTCTCTAGTTGCCCACCACATAATTGTCCTAATTTTCTCAACTGTTCCCTTCCATTAGATTCAGCATATCAGGATTTGTGTATCACAAAACATAAAAGATAACAATTCTCCTCATTCACAATGTCTTGAAGAGCTGTAATTTTTCTTTTGTGCCCTTAAAAGTTTCCACAATCTGTGACTATAAAAATTACCAATGACTGCTAATCACTGCATTCAGTATTCTAAATATTGATATCTCAAAATTTCAGGACCATTAACTGGATAAATTCTGTATTCCCATTTTTCCCCTATAGCTGGCAATTCACTAATTTTGTACTTCTATCCATTATTTCTCTCAATGTCTTATGACAGTTAATATCACTCAATTGGATACTATTATAATTTCCTAGCTGGTCTGTCCATAATCAGGTAACATTCATTCTAATGCATCCTTTTCATTGCACCAAGGATGACCTTTTAAAATCATAATTATTTTAACACTTTGAAGGAAAATGTTATTTGGGGGGGAATTTTCAAAAATTTATTTGAAAATATGCTTTCACTTAGAGAACAATTTTATTCATTTTATTTTTTATTCATTACGTTTACTGGTACATTTTAGGTATACAATATAATAGCACGCATCATTGGGAATTTGTACCTTTACGTGATGTATCTTGGTTCTTATATTTTTCCCCTTTCCCCTGTACTTCCTTCAACCCCTCCATTCCTCCCTATTTACAAAGACTTTGTTTCCCTGTTTCCTTTTCTCATATTTATTCCTTTCCCTTCTTTCTTTTCCCCTACTTCTCCTACTTTCCCTTCCCCTTTAGACCATTTCTTTCTATTTCACATAATCTATTACACATTTTGATCCTTATTTACACTTTCAGTTTCACACAGCAGAGAAACTATTTCATATTTACACATGTGTGTCCTATTAATGAGTAATGTACTTCCTGCTTACTTTTACTAATTCCTTTGCATTCTATCTCTACACTCTTGAATTATTTAAATGCAATTTTTATACTACTCTACATTATGTACTGCTTTTTCTTTTACTGTGTATTATATACAAACTATATTCTACCAGAGCTGGAAGTTAGAAGTTTCTTTGAAATTTAGATGATGTTGCTTCTTTTTTAAAAATTAATTTTATTGGTACATTTTAGGTATACAATATAATGACATTCATCATTGGAAATTTGCACCTTTACATAATCTCTCTTGGTTCTTATTTTTTAACCTTTCCCCTGCCCTCACTTCAACCACTCCATCCTTACCTATTTAGAAAGACTTTGTTTCCATTTTTTTATTTTGTCATATTAATTCCATTCCTTTCTTTCCTCTCCACTACCCCTCCAACTATCTTTCCACTTTGCCCCTTTTCTTCCTAATTCACATTCTCTATTAAAACTATTAGTCCTTATATACACTTTCAGTTTCTTCACACTAGGGAAACTATTCAGTATATACACATGTGTCCTCTTTCTTTCACTTAAGAGTACGGGCTCAATGTGCATTCATTCAGCTGTAAAAGACTGTAGTTCCTCATTTTTTATCTCTGAGTAGTACTCCATTTTATAAAAAAACACATTTTCTTTATTCAGTCTCCAATGACAGGCAATTGATCTGCTTCCAAGTTTTAGCTATTATAAATTGTGCTGCTATGAACATGGGTACACATATATCACTGTAGTATGATTCTTTTAATTTTGGCTGGAAGATTCCCAGCAGCGGAATAGCTAGGTCAAATGGGACTTCCAGTCCTAGTTCTTTGAGGTATCTCCAGAGTGATTTCCACAGTGGTTTCACCAGTCTATACTCTCACCAGCAGTGTAGCAGGATTTCTCTTTCCCCACAGCCCCGCCAGCATTTGTTATTGGTTGATTTCATGATAACAGCCATTCTTTCTGGAGGGAGGTGGAATCACAGCATTGTTTTCATTTGCATCTCTCGAATGACCAGTGATGTTGAACATTTTTTCATATGTTTCTTTGTCTGAGAAATGCCGGTTCATTTCAGATGCCCATTTTTGGATTGGGTCTTAAATTTGGGAGGTCTGATTTTTTAAAGTTCTTTATAGATTCTAGATAGTAGACCTTTGTCTGAGGAACAGCAGGTGAAGATTTTTTCTCACATTGTGGGTTGTCTCTTCAGACGGTTGGTGGTTTCTCTTGCTGTGCAGAAGCTTTTTAATAAAAGATCCAACTTATTGTTTGTTTGTGGTAGTTCACGGGCAACTGAGGTTTTGTTTATAAAATCTTTTCCTACGAAAATGTCTTCTAGAGTTCTACCTAACCTCTATTCCAGCTGGTTCAGTGTTTCTATTTTAATATTTTGATCTTAAATCCATTTTGATTTTAGTTTAGTGCATGGTGAAAGATATAGGTTGAGGTTTAACCTTTGGCAAGTTGAAACCTAGTTTTTCCAGCACCATTTATTAAAGAGGCTATCTTTCCTTCAGTAAGGGTATTTGGCTCCTTTGTCAAAGATAGGGTGACTGTGTGTGGCTGGAGTTTTTTCTGCATCTTCTAATCTCTTTCACTGGTCCTCAGGTCTGTTTCTTTGCCAGTTCCATGCTGTTTTTTTCACAATAGCTTTGTAGTATATTTCAAGCTGGGGATCGTGATACCCTCTGCCATGTCTCTGTTGCCTAGAATTACTTTTGCTATTCTGGGTCTCTTCTTGTTCCAAATGAATTTTTGAATTATTTTCATAAGATCAATGAAGTATGCTGCTGGGATTTCATTTGGGATTTCATTGTATGTAGTTAGCAGTTTTGGAAGTATGGTCATTTTCTCTATGTTGATTCATCCTACCCAGGAGCAAGGGATATCTTTCCATTTTCTGATATCCTCTTCAATCTCTTTTTTCAGAGTGCTATAGTTTTTAGAGTAGGTGTTTTTGATTTCTTCTGTTAGGTTTATTCCTGGGTACTTCAAATTTTGGATGCTATTGTGCAAGGAATTGTTTGCCCTATTTCTCTCTTAGTGATTCTGTTGTTTGTGTAGAGGAAAGCTATTGATTTTTGTTGTTGTTGTTGACTTTGTATCCAGCTACTTCACTGAATTTGGTTGTTATGTCTAGAAGACTTTTGGTGGAGTTCTTGGGATCTTTTATAGAGGGTATCATGTCATCTGCAAATAAGGACAATTTGACTTCTTCATTTCCTATATTTTTGATTTTTATTTCTTTTTCTTGTCTAATTGCTGTTTCTAATGTAACCAAAACTATATTGAACAGGAGTAGTGATAGTGAGCATCCTTTTCTTGTTCCTCATTTTAGTGAGAAGGATTTCAGGTTTTTTTTTCATTAAGTATGATACTGGCTTTTGGTTTTCATAGATGGCTTTCATCAGATTGAGGCAGAAACTGTCTATTCCAATTTTTTGTAGGCTTTATATCATAAATGTGTGTTGGATTTTGTCAAATACTTTTTCTACATCTATTGAGATGACATATGTTTTTTATCCTTGGCTCTATGGATATAGTGTATTACATTGATTGATTTGCATATGTTGAACCATCCCTGCATCCCTGGAATGAATCACACTTGGTCAGGGTGTATGATCTTCTTGATGATCTTCTGCATTCCATTTGCCAGTATCTTATTAAGGATTTTTGCATCTATGTTCATTAGTGAGAATGGCCTATTGTTCTCTGTTTTGGTTGGATCTTTCTCTGCTTTGGGGATCAAGGTGATTCTTGCTTCTAGGATTGAATTTGGGAGTATTGCTTCCCTTTGAATTCCATGAAAGTGTTTAAACAATAGTGGCAGTAGTTCTTCTCTAAATGTCTTGTAGAATTCAGCAGTGAAGCTATCAGGATGTGGGCCTTTGTTAATTTGTAAGTTTTTATTTCCATTTTCAATTTCATTGATTGGTATTAGGTTCTTTAGAATTTTTAGGTCTTTGTTCAACTTTGGTAATGCATACTTATCTAGGAATCTGTCCATTCTTTCGGTGTTTTCCATCTTATTGGCGTATAGGTTCAGGAAGTAGGTATTGATGGTCCTCTGGATTTTTGCTGGGTCTGTTGTAATTTCATCCTTTTCATTTCTGATTGCATGGATTTGGGCCTTTTCTTTCCTTTTTCTGATAATATTGGCTAAGGGTTTGTCAATTTTATTCATTCTTTCGAAGAACCGACTATTGGCTTCATTAATTTTTTGTATTATCCTTTTAGTCTCCATTGCATTGATTTTTGCTCTGATTTTTATTATTTCCTCCCTTGTATTGGCTTGGGGTTTGTCCTACTCTTCTTTTTCTGGAAGCTTGGGGTTCAGCATCAGGTTGTTTAATTGGGCTCATTCTGGTTTCCTAATATGAGTATTCACTGTTATGAATTTCCCTCATAAGACTGCTTTCATTGTGTTCCATAGAGTCTGATTTGTTTTATTGTCATTGTCATTTAATTGAAAGAACTGTCTGATTTCTTCTTTAATTTCCTCGGTGACCCATTGGTTATTCAGAAGTGTGTTGTTCAATTTCCATGTGTTTTTGAAATTTTTGCAATTCCTTTTGTTATTGATCTCCAATTTCATCACACTATGTTCTGATAATATACAGGGGATAATTTCAATTCCTGTGCACTTATTTAAACATGTTTGAAAGATGTTTTCATGGTCCCTTACTCTTTTTAGGAAATTTTTCTTTTCCTGGTCTCTAAATGCAATCTTATCTTCTACATCTGTAATTCTATCCTTGCTTTGACTCATTCTCCTGCACAAACTTTCAGTGGAGTTTTGAATCTCCTTGAAATCTGTTTGCATGTGTTTTATGGATTCCATTTGTTTCCTATTTTGGGATTCCATCATGTTCCTCAACTCCTCTGTTTTTTTATCTATGTCTCCTCTAGATTTATTAATTATGTCTTGTACTATGGGCACCATCTCTGCTGTTATCTAAGAAATTATTTCTGATTTCCTTTTTTTAGGTCCACTTTTGTTGTCATTTCAGGGAGTCCAGGTGTTTGAGTATCAGATTGTTCCATCTCCTTGTCCTTTGTGGTTGCCTTAGGTGATCTGGAAGTCTGGTTTTGAGATTTATTTATGTGTCTTCTCATTTCAACAGATGCTGCCTGCTGTGCTTTTTTTGAGGTGACTTTTTGCTCACTCAATGGTCTTGAATTCTCTGCAAGCTACTGAGCAGCCTTTAATCTGCTCCTCACCAGTACACCAATTCCTGGGTCCAGAGTGATGGCCTTCTGGATTCCTGAGCTGACTTGTTGTCTGGGTGGGATTCTGGTTGGGGCCTGTGCACACTTAGGATGGTATCTAGGTATGCCTCTTACTGGGGCACCTTTGCAGCTGTTGTCATGGAGGGCCTTAGGCTGGGGGCTGTGCACTCCACTTCTCATTGTTTGCACAGGTTTTGGGTAGGTTCTCCACGCACTTATCAATGGTATTTGGGTAATCCTCTGGGTGTTGCTTGTGTGCCTGTGTACCTCATTTCTAGGTGGGTCCTTGGCTGTGGCCAATGGTACTGTGGGCCTCTGGCTGAAGCTGAAGCTTGTGTGCCTGTGCAGTTCTTTTCTGGGAAGGCCTTTGGCTTCAGAGGTGTGCAGGAGCCTCTGGGGTCTAGGCATGTCTTCTCATTTTACTGGGAGGGGTGTGTGCTCCTCATGCCCACATGGCTCACTTCCTTGGCACTGGTGGGGCCTCTGGTTCTAGGTGCTGAGGGGTGGTGGTATGATGTCCTACAAGGCTCTTCCTCAGTGCTGGGTGCTGCTCTGCGCTTCTGCACTGGGGGTGGAAGTATGGCATCCCAGAAGGCTCACCTCCTCAGTGCTGGGGCTGGTGATTGTCCTTGACACTGGGGGTGGTGGAGCAGCAGCCCAGAAGGCTCATTTCCTTGGCTCTGGGGGTGACTATAGTCCTTGGTGCTGGGGCCAGTGATATAGCAGCCCAGAAGGCTCCTCCTCAGCATTGGGGGGAGAGCTCTGTGAGCTCTTGCTGCAGGCAGTGGTATGGCAGCCTGGAATTCTCACCTCCTTGGTGCTGGGAGTAGTGCTGCTCCTCAGCACTGGGACAGTGTTACAGTGGCCTGGGAAGGCTCACCTCCCCTGCACTAGGGGAGGTTCTGCTCCTCGGGATGGGGTGGGGTGGTACAGTAGCACAGAAGGGTCCTCCTCAATGCTGGGGGCTGCTCTGCTTCTCTGTGCTGGGGGCAGTTGTTTCATGGCCCAGAAGACTCATGTCCTCAGCACTGGGGGTGGCTCTGGTTGAGCTGATGTTCCTTCTGAAGTTTTCTGAGTCATCTAAATCATCTGTATGGTTTTAGTGTTAGAATTAACTTTTCATCAAAAACCATAAGGAATAAAATTTTTTCTCACTATTACATGAAATAAATTTAACACACGTGTAAATATTGCATTGTCTCTCTGGTGTGAGAAACTGAAAGTGTAAATAAGGACAAAATGTATAACAGACATTGTGAAATAGGAAGAAATTGTTCAAAAGAAAAGAAAAACCAGGGAAAAGAAGGGGAAAGAAAAGAAGGGAAAAGGAAAAAAATGAGAAACTAAGGATGAAATGGAAACAAAGCTTTGTAAATAAGGAAGGGAAGAGGGGTTAAAGGGAAAGGAGGGGAATAGGAAAAAAGAAGAATCAAGATATATCATGTACAGGTACAAATTCCCTATTGTGAATGTGATCATTATATATATATCTAAATTGTACCTATAAACTTAATTTAAAATAATAAAATGAATTTATATAACTCACAAAATATTTTCTAATTTAAATAAAGTTATTCATTACTAATTTGAGGAATACATTTATAAAATAATAGCTTTTGTTATATTTATTCAAGCACTGATTATCTGTATTTTGAAAATAAGATAAAATTTTAATGCTGGGTTATTTTCAACTTTTCATTAAGGTATCCTTCACATACAACTTTTCTTCCTCATTGCCTAGTTTGTGTTTCAAAGAATGCACATTTAGTTTAATGGCATAGTAATAAAATACAATTAAAGCTATAAATATCCCCAAATAGCATAATATATAACCAGCTAATAAAATGGACCATTGGATGACGTGTTACATTATTTGGACCACTACCTTGTTCTACCAACAATCATGATGGAAATATAACTGCAAATTCAGTTTACAAATTCAACATAAACTGATTTGTTTGTTTACTGACCCATACAAATGAATATGAACTTTATTTGTTTATATTTGGGCTGGTATTGATCTACATCTTTGTTCAAACTTCAGTATTTAACAAACATTAAAGAAATATTTTTATAAAAAATGTTATTTTATATATTAGTAAATAAAATGAAGAGAAAATGCAGCATTAATTTATTTTGTTGACCTTTATGATTTTGATTACAAAGAAGAAAAGAAGTTTCTTTTTTTTTCTAGGTATAAAAGATTGGTAGCTATTTTCTCTTACAAAAAATTATACACAAAAATAAGGACAGAGCAGCTTAGTGCTTCCATTTCTTATCAGATGTTCAGATAGTTTGAGGTGCTGAGGGCACACAGAGGAAAAGCTAATACAGAGTTTGAAAGGCAATTTGAACTTGTTCCAAAGTCACAGCTTGCAATTGGTAGTGTTTTAGTTGATAACCTTTTTATATTCTCTCTTGTTCATATCTTTTACTGCCAATATTGCTAAAATAATTCCATATTTTTAGATAATACATTCTTTATTGGGGTTCAGTTTCTCCATATTTAACTAGTAGCCTTTTACATTCAGCCATGTGTCAAATTTGCTACTCAAGAGGTATCACATATTTATAGGATAAATACTGATATGCAAAGGTAGTTTTCAATTCTTACTGAAAACATTAGAATTTTCATGCATAATATGATGCTGCACTGGAAAACTATTAAAGTTCCCAGATCTAAAATTTGAAGAAATGAATATGTATATATGATGATAATGTTTTGATTTATAAGCTCTCAAAAGAGAAAACAATAGTACCAGAGGATGTATTTGAAACTTCATGAAACAATTATTTACTCAATATTTTGCTGAGTTCATTACGTATGGATAACACAAGAGAATTTAAATCCACGTTTGTAATTTTAATGTTAATATGGGAGAAACCAGTCTCAGTTCCCATTTAAAGATTGTTTAGAATCATGTCCTAAATAGAAGTAACTTTTACACTTTAAAATGATTTACTACAATGAGAAATATTTTTAAGTATTGAAATTTATTAATGTTCACAGCAGCATCCCTTTTGTTACGATCTGACTGGTGAGTTCTTTTCTCAACCCAAGAATTACAAACTAGAGTCCAAAGAGGACTGAGCAAAAATATTTTTTATAAGCAAAAGCAGAAATCAGCTTTTATTGAAATGTGAAAGCAAAAAGCCCTGCGATTATTAAATCTAGGGGAGGAAGCAAACAGGTTGCTAAAAGGACTCTTTGTATAGGGGATTTTACACACCAGTGCTTAGATACGTCTATTAAGTTACAAACTCTGACTTAAAAGTGGGCCTATAGGAACTCAGGGTAAGCACAATTCATTGTATCTTCTCTAAAATTAGCAAACAGAACAAAGAGAGGTTTGATTTTCTGGCCAAGAAAATCCGACTGACCCAATGAGACCTCTGGGCACTGGCCTTGGCCAGAGTGTTCTGTCTTCACTGAATCTTCAGGACTCCATCTCTGGGTTGGCCCTTCCCTGGCTCTGTGTCCCAAGGTGCAAAGCCCTTCACCATAACACTTCCCCCACTCCCCTTTCTTTATGACCCAGAGTCAATTTTAGAAATCCTCACTTCTTGCCACAGAGTCCCGCTTGTCCTCAACATCATGTTTTACAGAAATTATTGTTTAAAGTTCGGTGCCTTTTGTTAGGTTAAGAAAATGACACCAAACCATGCCTGTGGGAGCTCGTGGTTCAGTAACCCCAGGTCTCTTTTTATCTCTGTTTCACCTTTATCTCCTTTTATTGGGTGTGTATTTGTGTGTTAATGAGCAAAAGCAGGAATAGATATTCTTTTTTTCCACCCTTAAGCGTATTCAGAAGTTGGCCTACAGATTCAGGCCATGTTTTAGAAGAGATACAAATGATCATACATCAGAACACCCACCAAGTTTCTCCTGCTGATTCTGTCTCAACTTTAAGTGACCAGGAGTCAACAGACATCTACTATGAGATACCTACTAGCAAACAACTACCAGTTTATGAACATCTCACTCAACTCCAGGCCAGAATGGTTTCTGCTATGGAATGAGTGACTACAACCCTTCTTCTGACAGTTGCTAATGTCTACATGGACAACATGATTTCTTAACTCTCTTGCCATATATCCTCTCTCCTTTTGATGTCTTTGAATTATTTGTCCCTAGTAAATTTTTATATTATTGATTCAGTCCTTTTCCTCCTATAGCTAGATCTCTTTTAGCCAGAATACTTCGCATTGTTTTGATTCTTGTTACATCATGTTTAATTCAACTTTTCTCCCTTACTCATATTTGACTGCAGCACCCTCTTTTCTTAGGTTTATTTGACACTTGAGGCTGAGTATTAGATCTTAGTTCACACTTTATTCTCTCATGTTTTATTTTTATGCAAATTAGGAGTACTTTTTATACTATATAATCTTATAATAATAAAGAACCATTGCCTAGAAGCTGATTTGCCTCAAAAAGTTCGACAGGGCTGAGGATTTAGCTCAGTGGTTCTGCCATCTGCCTCGAAAGCGCAAGGACCAGAGTTCGATCCCCGGTACCAAAAAAAAAAAAAAAAAAAGAAGTTTGGATCAATATTAAGCTTTAACATAGTGAATTAAATATATAGGTACAATCAATATATCATCCAAGTCAGTTCAATAATTATAGTATATATGAATTATTTTAAATTTATTTATATTTGACAAATATATAGAAAATAACCACAACCCTTATGACAAATGGTAACCGTCAAAAATGCCAATTGTTAGATCAAATAGTAATATTGTTCTATTCACTTAAAATGCCATTATATTAATTTGGTTGCTGCATTTTTATTTTGGAGAATAAATATTGACATAATGGTATTTTATCTTTAATATGACCGAAAAACATATTTTCAAGCTTAATTCTAGATTATTTTTCTTAAATTGTTTTATTAACATATCAGTGTGTTTTGTGTGTGTGTATCTGTGTGTGTGTGTATGCGTGTGTTGCTAACGACTGAACCCAAAGCCTTATATACAAGCAAGCTAGAGGCAACTTCCTTGTATATACCCATAGCCCAAGAGCAAATTATCATTGAAAAAGATTCAAGTATATACAGAAGTATTTTGAATGAAGGCACAGGGTCCTCAGATTTAAGAAGAAAACTTTAATAAATTTCATTTAATTTGTTTATCAATATACTCTAATAGTTATAGTGACCAAATATTGAAAATCTTTTTTTTGGATTGTATTTTATTTACTTTCTAGTATTTTGTGCTATTAACCAACAATGTGTTTTGGAGAATTAATTAGTCTATGCATAATTGTATATATTCCACTCAATTTCATTTTTAAAATCATTTTCTTACTAATAGTCACTTGTATGTTACTCTTCCCACTTTTCAGTATCTGAAAACATTGTAGTTTATTTAATAATGATAGTATATACCTTTGGAAGAATAGAGGTATGATAGAATTATAATCACTTTGTTAATTTGTTCAGTTAAAATGGCATTTCATGATTTAATTTTTATTCTTGCATTTGTAATTTTTCGTTGAAATTTCTATGTATTTTTTCTATTTATTTTCTTTATTTTCTTTTTTTCATGTTAATTCCATTAAGTTTATTGGTCCATTTTAGGTATAAAATACAGTTGCATTCATCATTGGGATCTTGTACCTTTGCATGATGTAACTTGGTTCTTATTTTTTCCATATTTCCCTGCCCTCCCTTCACCCCCTCCACCCTTCCCTATTTACAAACACTTTGTTTCCATTTTTTCTCTTTTCTCATATTTTTTCTTTTCTCTTCTTTCCTTTCCCCTCTCCCTCCCACTTCCCCTACTCTTTTAGATATTTTCTTCCTTTTACACAATATCAATTATACATTTTGATCCTTATTTACACTTTCAGTTTTTCACACCAGAGAAACTATTTGGTATTTACACGTGTGCCCTATTAATTTCTCTTAAGAGTATGGCCTCAATGTGCATCCACTTAGCTATAAATGTCTCTAGCTTCTCATTCTTTATGGCTGAATAATACTCCATTTTATTAAAAAAAAAAAAAACCCACATCTTTATCCAGTCACCAGTTGATGGGCAATTGGCCTGTTTCCAAGTAGCAGTTATTACAAAGGGTGTCTCTATGAACTGGGTGGGCATATATCACTGTGGTATGATTATTTTAATTCTTTTGGGAAGATACCCAGCAGAGGAATAGGTGGGCCAAATGGGACTTCTAATCCTAGATGTTTGAGGTATCTTTATATTGATTTCCACAGTTGTTGCCCCAGTCTGCACTCCCCCCGACAATGGAGAAGGGTTCATTTCTCCCCACAACCCGGCCAGCATTCTTTATTGGTCGATTTCTTGATAGCAGCCATTCTTTCTGGGGTGAGGTGGAATCTCAGTGTTGTTTTCATCTGCATCTCTCCAATGACCAGTGATATTGAACATTTTTTCATATGTTTATTTGCTGCTTTTACTTCTTTGTCTGAGAAATGTCTGTTCATTCCACATGCCTATTTTTGAATTGGGTCTTTATATTTGGGGGAGTCTGATTTTTTAAAGTTCTTTATATATTCTAGATAGTAGACCTTTCTCTGAGGTACAGCTGGTAAAAATTTCTTCCCATATTAAAGGTTATCTCTTAGCTCTGTTGCTGGTTTCTCTTGCAGTGCAGAAGCTTTTCAAAAAATGAGATCCCAGTTATTGATTTTTTGTGCTAGTTCCCATGGTACTGAGGATTTGTTCATAAAGTTTTTTCCTATGCCGATGTCTTCAAGAGTTTTACCTAACTTGCAGCAAGTTTAGTTTTTCTGTTTTAATATTTAGATCTTTAAATGACTTGGATTTTACTTTAGTGCATGGTGAAAAATAAGAGTCTAGTTTTAATCTTTGGCAAGTTGAAATCCAGTTTTTCCAACTCCATTTACTAAATAGGCTATCTTTCCTCCAATGAGGGTGGTTGGCTCCTTTGTCAAAGATGAGGTGGCTGAGTATGTCTGGAGTTGTTTTTGCATCTTCTATTCTATTCCACTGATCCTCTGGCCTGTTTCTTTGCCAGTGCCATGCTATTTTTATCATGGTAGCTTTGTAGTACAGTTTCAAGTTGGGGATTGTGATATCTCCTGCCATGTCTCTTTTTGCCTAGATATGCTTTTGCTACTCTAGGTCTCTTCTGGTTCCAAATGAATTTTTGGATTGTTTTCTCTACTTTTGTGAAATATACTGTTGGGATTTCAATTGGTATTGCATTAAATCTGGATAGCAGTTTTGGAACTATGACCATTTTCACTATATTGGGTCTTCCTACCCAGGAACAAGAGATGTTTTTACATTTTCTTATATTCTCTTCAATCTCTTTTTTCAGAGTGTTGTAGTTCTCAATGTAGAGGTCTTTTGCTTCCTTCATTAGATTGATTCCTAGATATTTCATTTTTGTGTATGCTATGCAATTCTCATAAATTATTTGTTAAAATCTTTTCATATCTAGGCATCATGTTTTTCTATTAGCTATGATGCATTTTTTTAGAGTGACTTGAATTTTTGGATTTTTCTTCAGAAGGCTATACTTAAATATTGACAAACTTTAACTTTGTGATATATCATTCTCATGGCTGTCTCATTTCCAAAAAAAAATTCAACATGATTATATTCTTGGTATAATATATAAAATAATTAAAGGCAATATTCCATTAGTATAGTTTCTTACATATTTTCTGTTTCCTCATGGGAATATTGCTGTGATTGTGATGAAACTATATCCTGCTTGTCCATAGCACAGATATGTCCTTATATAAGAAACTAGCATCCAGGACACTGGAGTCAACATATGGCTGGACATTATTGCTTTAACTGAATTATACCAGAATTCACATGAGTTATGAGTATGCCCCTGTTAAATATAGGCAGTGAAATTTAGTTACTTTGTTATTACATTATTAGATCTAGATTTTTCTATCAAAGTTCTATTTCCCAGATTTTGAGAATTCCTCCTGATTAATGTGATTGAGATGAAATAATAATGTAGGTATCCAGAAAAACAGAGTAATTAAGTAATTTTATAAATTATATAATTTAATTGTCTTAATTATATTAAGTGTATTTGCTATTAATATACTGCTGTTTTGCATTTTTTTCTTTTTCTTCTCTTGATGTTGTCCTTTCCAGGAATGTACTCTAATTTATCTGCAAATTTGTGTGAAAAGTTGGATAGCTTTTGTCTTTACTAGTTTTCCATTGCTATGTAAAACTGATTTATTGATTTAAAAGAGCAAAATTTGTTTTCTCAGCTTTTGTGGACAAGAATCTGAAACATTAATTACATGGATTCTGTGCTCATGATTTCAGCCTTGCAAGACACTGAAAGATACGAAATTGTGCTTCATGTGGTTTGAAAATAACAAAAGTTAGACTGAGTATCAAATTACAGAGAATAGATTACATTTTCCAAAAATTTTGCATTTCTGCACTAGCCAGTAAGTAAGGATGGCAGAGGGGGTGAATACCTGATAGGCTAGCATTTAAAATAAGAATTTGAAAAGTAAAATAAAATAAAATAACAATGTGATCTATAGATTCAAGAGATTATTCACACATAGATCTCTAAGTCAGTGAATATGTTAAAAACAGGTATGCTTTTTATTATTTCCCCTACAACTCTTACTGACAATGAAATATTCTGTAGCTCACACAAATTTTCCTCACCAAATAAAAATATTTAGATTCACAAGTTCTTGTTATCGTTTACTCACAGTTTCCTTCTTTCTTAATTGTATAACGATGTGTTGATTCTGCTTTCTAGCTTTTCTTTATTTTATTGAATTGGAAGTTCAACTACAATATTTTGTTTATTTTCATCTGGGCTTTCACTAATTATGGAGACTTCTTCTACTTTATTCTCTTGTAAAACCTTCTCCAAATAATCTATCAATATTTTCCTGATCAAAAACAGAACTTTAGAGACAAATGCTCAGAAGCAGTCATATAACTGCTAGGGAGCATTTTCAATATTTCAAGAAATATGATTAATTTTCCATGTGTGTTGGTATAATGGTTATAATTCCTGTCCTAACAGAAGGAATGCTTGTTGAATTATATGTATTATATTTAATACTTGTTTACTTGTATATAAATTTTTATAAATTTTAGCAAAAGTAGTTTTTCAGTTTAATTAGTACATGTTTACAGTACATAAAGCACTTCTTAGTTCTATTTTAATCCCCTTTCCCTTTCCCACTCCTGTATCTCTTGATCGCTTTTCCTTTTAAGAAAGACCTATCTCTTGACTTTCTATCATGTTTTTAGTTTGCTCTTCACTTATAATTTAGATTTCTCATATAAGAGAAGAGAATGTACACTAGTACAAACATTGCAGAGAAAAAAAATAAGCAAAATATATTATAAAAAATATAACTCACTACACAGGTTAGTCATTAATTGACACTCAAAAGCTTCATATCATTGCTGAATTTCCTTTTCCAGTCATTTTACAAAAATGTAAATATTACTGGTAGCATAAGGAAGACAGTGGTATGAATTACAAAACATATTTTATAATCCCAGCACAGTGCCTCTTCTGTGTAGCTTTTGTTAAACTGGTTAACTTGTAAGGCTTCCTCAATTTTCACATAAATTGATGAGAATAAGAAGAATGCAAATGCTTTCAAAATTTTTCCTCACTTATAGGACTACATTGGAAATAATCTATGAATAACTAATTGCAAAAATGAAAACATTTAGAACCCAGAGAAAATATAGTGTTAATTCATTGTCAACACCCTCTTGACTCACTCTGCATTGCAGAACAATTTAAAACTGCTTATAAAACCATATGACATTCTGTAATCATAAAAATGAACAACTAGATTGGTACAAATGAATGGCCAATATTTATAATTGTAATTTCCAGCACAAATTTCCAATGCAAATTCATAATAGCCCATTGAAAAGCATTTCAATTTCAACTGATCTAGAACTTGACATCCATTTACAGCTCCAGGTCTTTCCCTTTCCTCAGCTTTATTATGGAGATTTAAAATGAACTCTGAGAACTTAGAATTTGTACTGTCATCAGTCCTGATGTGACATTATTTTCTGATTATAGATTTTACTTGATTTAAAATATGATCTGAGAATAACTAGAGGGTTTGCATTTAATAAAATTATTCCTCTCTAGCCTCATAGAGGGATTGAGATAGATGGCTATGTTTTGTTTGAAGACCTTTAAATATTTAAATCTATGTATCTAAATCCATTATCTACCATTTATTTCTATCTATCAGTCATCAATCAGTTTATATATTTGCCTGTCTACCTGTATAAGAATAGACATACATATAAGAAGGGGCTAAATACATTTTTCGATTGCTACTGTGACTAATAGATTGTTTCCTGAGCTAGGTACTTAATAAAGGTCTCCAGTGAATAAAATGGATAGAGAGTGTTAAGAAGAAGAGAAAATTTTAGACATGATATTAAAAAGACAAATTGTATAGAGAACTCACCAAGGAAAGAACAAATTGATACAGGGGAAGTCTAAATTCTGTCTTTGGCTGGAAAGAGTATGTTGGGAGATACAAGGACAGCTGAAACAAATATTAGATACTTTATCTCCTTATATTGGTCTATCTTTCTTTCCTTTCTTCCTTCCTTGTCCTTTCCTCATCCTTTTCTCACTCCTCCTTCCTTTTCATCCTTCTTCCTCCTCCTCTTTCCCTCCTCCTCTTTTCCTCCTCCTCCTCCTCCTCCTCCTCCTCCTCCTCCTCCTCCTCCTCCTCCTCCTCCTCCTCCTTCTTCTTCTTCTTCTTCTTCTTCTTCTTCTTCTTCTTCTTCTTCTTCTTCTTCTTCTTCTTCTTCTTCTTCTTCTTCTTCTTCTTCTTCTTCTTCTTTCTTCTCCTTCTCCACCTCCTCCTCCTTTATTTTCCTCTTCTTCTCCTTCTCCTTTTCCCTCTCCTTCTTCTCCTTCTTCTCTATCTCTTTCCAGCCTCTGTCTTCCTGCCTTGGTAATTAATTTACATCATCAACTAACTTGTACTGAGCACCATATATGTGACACATTCATACCTGCCTTAGGTGGTCCTTGCTTGGCAATGAATGAAACTTACAAACCTCCCTACTCAAGTGGAATGTATGTACTGCTATATTCCCAAGTACTAGAGATTTTTTACTATGTCTGATGAACTTGACAATTCTCTTAAATTATATACATCTCCTTTTATCCTCTGTGTTTCCTTCTATTACACTCCAATTTGATTTACCAATCACTCTGCACAACGCAAAACTTCTTTCTATTGTACAATACATTATCAATGCTTGGGCTTACATATTATTTCTATTTATATTGAAAACTCACTTGCAATGTAAATAAACATAACTTTTATTACTGTTCAAACTGTGAGGTATATATATATTTAAGCTGATGTTTGTGGTGTTATTTTTTTTAATCTCATGAAAATGGCTTCTCCTTTTCTTCTTGCATATGTGCCAAAATAATTCAATTGAATTATGCAATATTTAAAGAGATGAGTTCAATCTTTTCTTGATTATGCCAAGAGGTCTATGGTCAACATGGATTTTCCTAAAATACTTGAAGGAACATGAATTAATAGATCTTTTTCTCCATTAAGTTTATCGGTACATTGTATGTATATAATACAGTTAACATCATTGGGAACTAGTATCTTTACATGATGTATCTTGGTTCTAACTTAATAGATTTGAGTAGTCTCAAATCTCACTTTCTTCACCTAATAAACATGGTTTTAATAAATGGGTTTTGTCCTTAAACCACTACTTAGAATGAATGAAATTGAAAGGTGCATTTCATTTGCACGTTTCTATTTATATCCTTGAAATACAGAGATGTGGAAATTCTCTCCAGTATTTGAGTAATACAGCATGCCAGAGCTACAGGATGTATAAATATCCTGGAGCCAGCCAGCTTTCTGAAGAGAGGGAAACTTTTGGCAGCAAAGAAATATCTGTTTGCCAATATTGAGCCCCTTCTGAGTGTGCAGCCACCTCCTGATTTCTTGCCATATAGCCAGGTTCTAGTTACTGAGTAATCATCAAGCACCATCTAAGATCAAAATAAATATGTCCTTAGGTTGATATTTTTCAATTTTTCTACCCAGCAGGTAAACAAAATTTGTCAATTTTCTCACAGTGGGACCACTTCCAATTTCAAGGAACTGATTATAGAGATTTCCTTGAGCCTACTAGAAAAGGAATATGTAAGTCCAGGTTAAAATGTGGTTTTGACTTTGCAAACCCCTTCCCCGGACTGCTCCTGCACAGAAAGGTGCAAACAAACCCCTGTGAGTGAGATGTTCCTTGGTGGTGCCTGTACACTGCTCTTCCAAAGAGTCCCAGAAATGCCCTCAGCTGTGACTCTTAACTTTCCAATTTAAAGTAAACATTATCCATGTTTTCAACTGGTTGCTCAGTGTTTATACCCAATCCTCTGAAATAACACTCCAATATATAGAATAGGGAAAATAGAAATGATATCATTCATAGATTCCTATTTGCAAAGGTATGATCAAAAGCAAGAGTTATCTCCCTTTATCCTTTATGTTATATTTCAGTGTTTCCAATACACACAATGTTTCACTTATATTCACATGTAACCTTAAATGTTCTTATCACTTACCTAAGGTATGGGTATTGCAATACGTATAGTTTTGTCTTAGATAGCAATTACACCAAAAATTAAATAAATATTTCTTAGTGCTTTTAACAGAAATAATTAAAAAGGAGATCTAACTTACATACTTTATAATCTATGTGTACTATTATTTATTCATGTATATATACATTTATAATAATCTTTGCATATTAATCTATTTTTCTAACATTTTTCTGTTATGTATTTCATAAATCATAAATATTTCTACTTTTGTCCCTAACATTGTTAATTCCCAAAATAGGCCTCACAAAAGTACACTAGACATGTCTAAATATTTCCATGCTCAAGATGGCTAGGGAAAAGTTCAACTCAATATTTTCTTTTTACATTGAATAAGAACAATAGTGTGAGATGCTACTGAAGCAATGTGTGTTATTTTTTAACTTATTTTTAACCAATATAAAAAACTATATGGGGTACCATTTAATGTAAAAATGTACATCTTTATGGGATTCAAGGTGATGTTTAGATACCTGTACATATTGCATAACATTTAAATTAGGAAAAAACAAGTCTCAAATATTATCATTTTATGGTGACAGCTCTCAAGATCTTTTCTTCTAGCTTTTTGCTATGTATAGAATATTATTGTCATCTATGGTCTCCTTGTCCAATAGCACCGCAGAACTTATTTCTATCTAGTAGAAATTTAGTGTCTATGAAAAACCTTTCCTCAGCCCTAGCTCTTAATTTCCCTTGCCTCTGGTAACTATCATTGTATTCTCACCTTCTGTGAGATAAAGTTTTTGATTGTACAGATGAGAGACATCCATCGTGTGTTGCTTATCTTTATGTGTCTAGCTTATTTTGCTTAACATAGTAAATTTCAGTTCTATCAATCCTGGTGAACATAACAGAATTTCATTGCTTTCTGTAATTGAATATATACCATTGTGTGTATGTATTATACATTTTTTACCCAGTCATCAATTGATGGACAAAGGTTGCTTCTATTCGGCTGCTGAGAATAGTATATGAGAGTGCAAATGTCTCTTTGACATACTGACTTAATTTTTATTTTGTAGAACCCACTCTTAATTTCCAATACCTTTAGGTATGTACTT
This sequence comes from Heterocephalus glaber, assembly GCF_053883595.1. Lineage (NCBI taxonomy): Eukaryota > Metazoa > Chordata > Mammalia > Rodentia > Bathyergidae > Heterocephalus > Heterocephalus glaber. The sequence goes on from NW_028258138.1 coordinate 19,931,317, forward strand.
TGATTTCATATCTACTATTCTGTTTATGGAAAGAATTAGCTTACAATGTGTAGGTAATAGTTGAATATATTATCCTTGTAAAATATTTTTTAAAGTGTAAATTTTTTTCATTGCATCATTCCCACAATCCCCAGAATTAGCCATTGTAGCTGAGGTGGCACCTATTAATCTTGCATCTACCTTATCCACTCTCATTTCTTTTTTTTTTTTTTTTTTTGGTACCAGGGATAGAACTCAGGACCTTGCTCTTGCAAGGCATGTGCGGTGCCACTGAGCTAAACCTCAGACCCATTCACGCTTATTTCCTAATGATCAAACCTTTGTTTCAAGTAATATCATCCTGTGAATGACATCCTTGTCTACGTTCTCAATTGGCAACATTTGCCTTAACTAAGAACTTCCCAAAATACTGCATGCTCATAAAGTAAATGTTTGATAAGTAGCACTAGTTATAATTGTCCAAAAAAAAACCTATACTGTGCTTCTCTGGAAACCTAGCTCTCCAAGTTTTTCCAAATCTCCTTGTAGACAACTTTATTATTCATTGTTCAGCCAAAAATGTTATCATTTTCCTTCAGGACTAAGTTTCTTCTGAAGTACAAATTCAACCCATGAGCAAATTTCACTTTCTTTACTTACAAACATGATGCAAAGTGACCTGTTTACCTCTATTTTAAAAATTTTTTGCTGAAACATGTAAGAGTTCATTATGGACATTGTGAAATGTCATATTAAAGCAACTTAGCATATCATATACTTTCTCTAAATGAGGATATTTCTTTTATGTAAATATAAACTGAGTATCTCACTCAAAAATTTAATACTACTACACAATTATTATCAAATATATAATGCATATTCAGCTTTTCTTAAAAATCACATCAATATTTTTTAATATTTTGGTGCATTTTATTTATTTTATTTTGCTCAGGTCAAAAAAAATAAAAAAGGAAAAAAAATCACCCATTTCATTTAAATGCCTTGTTTCATCTAAGTAATTCTTTTTTTCTTTTTTTAAATTAACTTTATTGGTACATTTTAGGTATACAATATCATTGGAAATTTGCACCTTTACATAATCTCTCTTGGTTCTTATTTTTTACCCATTCCCCTGGCCCTCATTCAAACACTCCATCCATCCCTATTTACAAAGACATTGTTTCCATTTTTCCATTTTTTCATATTAATTCCATTCCTTTCTTTCTTTTGCCCAAACCCTCATATTTACCCTTCCCCTTTGCCCCTTATCTTTCTGTTTCACATTATCTGTTATATCTATTAGTCCTTATTTAACCTTTCAGTTTCTCACACTAGACAAACTATTCAGTATATACACATGTGTGTCCTACTTATTTCACTTAAGAGTATGGCCTCAATGTGCATCCATTTAGCTATAAATGTCTCTAATTTCTCATTTTTTAGTGATAAATAATACTCGATTTTTTTTTTTTTTTTTTTTTGGTACCGGAGATCGAACTCGGGTCCTTGAGCTTGCACAGCAGGTGGCAAAACCACTCAGCTAAATTCCCCGGACTAGTACTCGATTTTTTTTTTTTTTTGGTACTGGGGATCGAAATCGGGTCCTTGCTCTTGCGCAGCAGGCCGCGAAACCATTGAGCTAAACCCCCAGCCCCAGTACTCAATTTTTTTAAAAAAACACATTTTCTTTATCCAGTCTCCAGTTGATGGGCAATTGGGCTGCTTCCAAGTTTTAGCTATTATAGATTGTGGTGCTATGAACATGAGTGAGCATGTATCACTGTGGTATAATTCTTTTAAATCTTTGGGGAAGACTTCCAGTCTTAGTTCTTTGAGGTATCTCCACACTGATTTCCACCAGTGTACACTCACACCAGCAGTGGAACACCAGGAATTGTTATTGGTTGATTTCATGATAGCAGCCATTCTTTCTGGGGTGAGGTGAAATCTCAGCATTGTTTTCATTTGCACCTCTCCAATGACCAGTGATGTTGAAAATTTTTTCATATGTTTATTTGATATTTCTACTTCTTTCCCTAAGAACTCTCTGTTCATTTGAGATGCCTATATTTGGATTGGGTCTTTAAATTTTGGAGGTCTGATTTTTTTAAGTTCTTTATAGATTCTACATAGTAGACATTTTTGTCTGAGGGACAGCTAGTGAAAAATTTTTTCCACATTGGTGGTTCTCTCTTCACAGTTTGTCTTGCTGTGGAAAAGCTTTTTATTAAGAAGAGAGCCCACTGGTTCATTGTTTGTGATAGTTCATGGGCAACTGAGGTTTTGTTCATAAAATCTTTTCCTACAACAATGCTTTCAAGAGTTCTACCTAACCTCTGTTCCAGCCAGTTCAGCCTTTCTACTTTAATATTTAGATCTTTAATCCATTTCAATTTTATTCTTTGGTTTTTTTTTTCTTTTTCTTTTTTTTTTCTTTTTTTTTTTTTTTTTTTTGGTACTGGTGAACAAACTTGCGTCCTTGTGCTTGTGCAGCAGGCAGCAAAACCCCTCAGCTAAATCCCTGGCCCTCCATTTCAATTTTATTTTAGTGCATGGTGAGAGACATAAGTCTAGTTTTAATCTTTGAAAGTTGAAATCCAATTTTTCCAACACCATTTACTAAAGAGGCTATCTTTGTTCCAGTGAGGGTGTTTGGTTCCTTTGTCAAAGATGAGGTGACTGAGTGTGTCTGGAGTTGTTTCTGGATCTTCTAATTTGTTCCACTGGTTCTCCAGTCTGTTTCTTTGCCAGTGCCATGCTCTTTTTATCACAGTAGCTTTGAAGTATAGGCTCAAGTTGGGGATTGTGATACCCCCTGCCCTGTCTCTGTTGCCTAGAATTGCTTTTGCTATTCTAGGTCTCTTCTTGTTCCAAATTAATTTTTGGATTGTTTTCTCCATCTCTGTGAAGTATGCTGCTGGGATTATAACTGGGATTACATTGAATCTATATAGCAGTTTTGGAAGTATGGCCATTTTCACTATGTTGATCCTTCCTACCCAGGTGCAAGGGATGTCTTTCCATTTTCTGATATCATCTTCAGTGTCTCTTTTTCAGACTGCTATAGTTTTCAGATTAGAGGCCTTTTATTTCTTTTGTTATGTTGATTCCTGTATATTTCAATTTTTTGTATGCTATTGTGAAAGGAATTGTTTGTCCCATTTCTTTCTCAGTGAGTCTATTGTTTGTGTAGAGGAAAGCTATTGACTTTTGTGTGTTGAGGTTCTATCCAGCTATTTTACTGAATTTGGTTATTAAGCCTAGATGACTTTTGGTGGAGTTCTTGGGGTCTTCTTTATAGAGTATTACATCATCTGCAAATAATGACAATTTGCATTCTTCATTTCCTACCTTTATTCCTTTTATTTCTTTCTCTTGTCTAATTGCTGTTGCTAATGTTTCCAAGACTGTATTGAACAGGAGTGGTGACAGTAGACATCCTTGTCTTGTTCTTTATTTTAATGTGAAGGATTTCAGTTTTTGACCATTTAGTATGATATCAGATGTTGGCTTTTCATAGATGGCTTTTATCAGATTGAGGTAGAGACCATCTATTCCAATTTTTGTAGGGTTTTTATCATAAATGCATGTTGAATCTTTTCAAATGCTTTTTATAAATCTATTCAGATGATTATATGGTCTTTGTCCTTGAGTTTATTGATATAGTGTATTACATTTATTAATTTGCATATGTTGAACCATCCCTGCATCCCTGGGATGAATCCCACTTGTTCAGTGTGTATGATCTTCTTGGTAATCTTCTGCATTTTATTTGCCAGTACCTTATTAAGGATTTTTGCATCCATGTTCATTAGTGAGATTGGCCTATAATTCTCTTTTTCAGTTGGGTCTTTCTCTGCTTTGTGGATCAAGGTGATGCTTGCTTCCAGGAATGAATTCGGGAATTGAAGAGTTTAAACAGTAGTAGCAGTAGTTCCTCTCTAAATGTCTTGTAGAATTCAGCAGTGTAGCCATCAGGACCCGGGATTTTATTAGTTGGTAAGATTTTATTTACATTTTCAATGTCAATGATTGAAACTGGGTTGTTTAGAATTTTTAGGTCTTCTATGTTCAACTTTGGTAATTCATACTTACCTAGGAATCTGTCCATTTCTTCTGTTTTCCATCTTATTGGTGTACAGGTTCTCGAAGTAAATATTGATGATCCTCTGGATTTCTGTGGGGTTAATTGCAATTTCACCTTTTTCTTTCCTAATTGCATGGATTTGGGCCTTTTGTTCCCTTTTTTGATTAAGTTGGCTAAGGGTTTGTCAATTTTGTTTATTCTTTTGAAGAACCAACTCTTGGCTTCATTAATTTTTTGTATCACTCTTTTAGTCTTTTTACATTGATTCTGCTCTGATCTTTACAATTTTCTTCTTTGTGAGAGATTTGGGTTTTTCTTGCTTTTCTTTTTCTAGAAGCTTGAGGTTTAGAATCAGTTTGTTTAATTGGGCTTGCTCTGTTTTCCTAATATGAGTATACACTGCTATGAATTTCTCTCATAAGACTGCTTTCATTGTGTCCCATAGATTCTGATATGTTTTATTGTCCCTGTCATTTAATTGTAGGAACTGTCTGATATCTTCTTTAATTTCCTCTGTGACCTGTTGGCTATTCAGAAGTGTGTTATTCAATTTCCATGTGTTTATGAAATTATTGTGATGACTTTTGCTATTGATCTCCAATTTCATCGCACTATGGTCTGATAATATACAGGGGATAACTTCAGTTCCTTTCCACTTATTTAAACATGTTCTGTGAGTGACTCTGTAGTCCATTTTGGAGAACGACCCATGTGCAGCTGAAAAGAATGTGTATTCTGATTTTGTGGAGTGGCACACTCTGTCAACATCTGTAAGGTTCATTTGTTTAAGAGTTTAATTGAGTTCCAGTATTTCATTATTTATTTTCTGTCTACTTGATCTATTTGTGACAATGGGGTATTGAGGTCCACCACTATTATTGTATTAGTGCTTTTTTGACTTTACTTGTCCGTTAGTATTTGTTTTATATATTTAGGTGCACTAGTGTTTGGTGCATATATATTTATGATTGTCATCTCTTCCTCTTAGATTTTTCCCTTTACAAGGATGTAGTGTCCTTCTTTGTCTCTCCTAGTCAGTGTTGGTTTGAAATCCACTTGATCTGCAAAGAGGATAGCTACTCCTGCTTTTTTTCATGTTCATGTCACATGGAGTTTTGTTTTCCCTTTAACTTTCAGTCTATAAGTTTCTTTTTGAATTAAGTGATTAAGTGTCTTTTTTGTATGCAGCATATTGTTGGATTTTGCTTCTTGACCCATTCTGCCAGTCTATTTCTTTTGATTGTTGAATTGAGACGATTAACACTGATGGTTATAACTGGTACATATTGACTTATCATTGTCATGACTTTTTCTTTTGATTGGATTTTCCCCCTTTACATTTAATTTCTTGTCATGCTCTATGGATTCTTTCTTCTGTGCTTCCTGTGGTTGTGATCCTCATTGTTGTTTCCTAAGATATTGTCTAAAATTTTTTGTAATGCTCATTTCATATTCATGAAGTTCTTCAGGTACTCTTTGTCATGAAAGTATCTTATTTCTCCATCAATTTTGAAAGATAGTTTTTTCAAGGTACGTTCTGCGTTAGAGGCTGTTTACCTTTAGGGCTTGAACTATGTCACTCCAAACTTCCCTTGCCTGAGGGTTTGTGTTGAGAAGTCTGGTATGATTCTGATGGGCTTTCCCTTGTATGTGATTAATTTCTTTTCTCTAAATGCTTGTAGAATTTTGTTCTTTATTGGGTTTCTAGAATCTTAACTATTATATTCCTATGTGTAGATTTTTTTTAAGCATGGCTAGTTGGAGTCCTATATGTCTCACTTATCTGTATGTCAAGTTCTTTTCCCCTGCTTTAGAAGTTTTCTGCCATCACTACTGTGAACAGATTTTTGTTGTCTGCACTCTCTCTTGTTTCTTTATTGACTCTGATAAGTCTTATGTTCTTCTTTGCATCATCTAGCAGATGCTGGATTGATTTCTTCTAGTCCCTTATTATTTTAAAGAAATTTTTCTTTTCCTTGTCACTAATTGCAATCTTATCTTCTATATCTGAAATGCTGTCCCGAATAGTTTCTCTAGTGTGAAAAATTGAAAGTGTAAATAAGGATGAAAATGATTAAAATTAATAATTGATAATTTGAAATAAGAAAAGGACCAAGGGTTTGGGGATGGTGGGAGGGGAAGGGGAAAGGGAAGAAGGGAAAGGAAAAACTATGAGAAAAAAAATGGAATCAAACTCTGTGTAAGTAGGGAAGGGTGGAGGGGGTGAAGGGTACACAGGTAATGGGAGAAAAAATAAGAACTAAGATACATCATGTTCTGGTACAAATACCCAATGATAAATGTAAATGTATTTTATACCTAAAATGTACCAATAAATATATACATAAATTAAAAAAATCCTGTCCTGACATTGGCTCAATCTCCCGTATAAACTTTCAATGGAGTTTTTAATCACTTATAAATCTGCATCTTTATGAATCTGTTTTATGGATTCCATTTGTTTCCTACATTGGGATTCCATCATGTTCCTCAGCTCCTCTATTTTTATCTGTGTTTGCTCTCGTTTTATTAATCATGTCTTGCACTTTGGGCATAATTTCTGCTGTTATCTGAGAAATTATTTCTGATTTCATTTTTTCCAGATCTTCTTTTTTTGCTCATTCAGGGAGTCCAGGTGTTTGAATATCAGATTGTTCCATCTCCTTTTCCTTTTGGGTGGCTTTGGGTGATCTGAGAGTCTGGTTTTGAGACTTGTTTACAGGTCTTCTCATTTCAGGGGGGCATGTGCTGCTGGTGCCCACATGGCTCAGCTCATCAGTGCTGAGGGGCTCTGCTCCTTGGCATTCAGGGTGGTATTATCTAAGCAATTCTAAAATTCAACATTTGTCTCCATAGAGATGCAGCTCTCATATTCCTATTAAATTTTATTTTATTATTTAAATTTTTAATAATTAATCACTCACTCTCATGTTTAAATCCAAGACATACTCATGTATATTTGGTTTGTTCTTTGCCTTAGGTTCTAGTTGAACTTAATACTTCTACTGTATTTTCTCCAATTAAATCTCAAAATGAGAAAGAATATTTTAAGAAGCATGATGTCAATTACCTGGTCAAAATTCTAGACCTACTTCACATTTTATGCACTATAATATCACTGTTCTTATTATTGCTCTCAGACTCCAAGTAAGTCTGTTCCTGTTTTATGTACACATACATACACACGTACACCATAAGTACCTATAGTATTATAATTATTCATGCCAGTCACATCATACATTGGGGCATTTATTAGACATGTTGGGCATGATTTTCTTTTGTTTACAATAAATGGTACTCTTATATGATTCTTTTTGACTCAGTGATTTTCTAGAAAAAAGTGTATTTTTGATCTGAGTTTTCGTTATTCTATTGAAATAAGCTTCATTTAATCCTCATCGTAGGTTGTCCTCTGAAGGCTATGACTACCTCTTGGATATATGATTTCAGAACTGGAATTCCTGGGGAGAAAAAGGCTATGGATTCTAAAATCATTAAGGCCACATATTAGTAGTTAAACATGAAAAAAGACCAACATTATTGCAATGGAAGGGTTAGAAAAAGTAATGAAGAGAGAGTAGGTACAGCTCTGAAGACTGATGGGTATGGCAGTTAAGACAGTATTCAGGTAGGCAATGTAAATGGACAATGAACAAGGGAGTTAGTCTTTGGAATCTGAAGAAATAAAATAAAATTTTGATCAGGGTCTGTGGAAACTATGCTATTAAAATAGAAAACCTTTTGTCTGTTCACTGAAGGTGAGTCAGTTCTTCAGAGTCAGGAGATGGCTAAAGAAATGGCCAAATCTATTTGAGAAAGAAACCTGCAACACAATGGAAATATATCTCTAAGTAATTCTGCCATATTTTCCCCAAGGGATTCTAATCCATTTAATCAACTTACATGTAGCCTCTAAATATTCATTAATACTGAAAATCTGAGGTATTATCCCAGTATCTGTTAGAATTAGGGCATATGAATCCCCCAAAATAGTGGTAATTACACATTGGTGATGTGTGTATACCTCATACACATATTCATATGGTAATTATGGATACATTTACTATATCTGTACTGACTGGGTATTATAATTACTGTTGCCCCTCAGTGTCTGAGAGGGACTAGTTCTAGGATCTACCACCCACTCATGGATATCAAAATCACAAGATGCTCAAGGGCATATATAAAATGTCATAATAATTGAATAAAACCTATGTGCATCCTTCAGTCTCTTTTAATTTATTTCTAGGTTACTTAAAATACTTAAAAGTTAATTTTAAACAAGATCCAAATGTATAACAAAGCAAAAGTTAGACAAATTGCATTAATTCAAACTAAAAAGTTTCTGCATGGCAAAATACTTGTTAAAGATACAACATAGAAAATGAGAGAACATTTTTGCAAACTACTCTTCTGAAAAGGAAAAAATATTCAACATTTATGATGAACTCCAAAAATTCAATAGGAAGGAAAATATTACACAATAAAAATGAGCAATATACCATGGATAGTTCCCAAAAGAAGACACTCAACTGGCCAATAGGTATTCAAAAATTTCCAACGTCCTTCATCACAAGAGAAATGAAAATTTAAAACACACTTGGATAGTGCCGCACTCAAGTAAAAATATCTGTTGCTGAAAACACTAAAGAGAATAAATTCTATTGATCATGTAGATAAAAGGGAATCCTTGCACACTGTGGCTGGAAGGTAAATTAGATTAGCCATTATGGGAACTAGTATGGAGTTTTGTCAAAATTTAAAAGAAGTACTAAATTATACAGTAATCCAACTTTCAGGTATATATCTAAAGGAAATGAAATCAGTATATGAAAGAGACAATTGCACTTTCATGTTTACTGGAGCATTATTCACAATGGCCAAGAAATGGGAACAGCTTAAGTGTCCATCAACTGATAAATGGATAAATGTTCTACTCACCAAGCTACACTAGCTAGATATCAAATTCGCCAATGGCATTCATTGTTGCTGAGCCTCTTAGAAGATACCATTCTTCAGTAATTTGGAATGATTTCTGAAGCAATTAGCAAGATTACAAATCAACAAAAAAGGAGAAAATTCTTGATTGAAATTGACATATATTCAGGGATAGGTTTCCTATCTTATCCCTCGTGATTTAACCTGCACCCCCTCTGAGGCTTACAGACTATTTTAATTACCAACACAAGGTCCTCATCAGGGTCACAGAGATCAAGAAACATATCTTAGAGTAAAAGGTATTTGGGGACTTGCTGCTGGAATCATTTCAGTCTTTGAATCTACTTCATGCTCTCTCATTACAGAGGTAATGTTTAAAGTTTTATGATATTGAAACCTACTTGATATTACATTGATAGTCTGAAATTATCCACAGTGGGAATACAGTATTTATAACATAGAAATTGGAAAAATCTATAAAGCAGATCTTTTTCTCAGAAAAGTGTTTGGGTGGTTATACATGCACCACCACAGAGCTGGACCTCCCAGTGTTGTCACATACAGTGCTGCTTGGTAGATGTTGGTGTGAGTTTCAACTTGAAGGTGCTTTCATCTGTAATAAGGTGCCATCCTCCAAGAATGATGTCACTGTATAAATCTGTGACCACTGCATAGTGCTCCATTATCAATATGTTGAGCTACATTAGACAGAAAAGCAAGAGGTAAAAGTATGAATAGCTCAATATATCAGTCAAAAGAAATAGAGCACTCATCACTCAACGAGTGTGCCATAACTGCTGGCTTCAATGCCAACAGAGGCAGATAGTTTTCTAGGTAGAGAGAGATGCTGCAAGACAACTTATATAAAGCCACTGTCATCTTCAGCTGACTGTCTATCAGCTCAGAGGTAAGTGTTCTGATGTGGAAAGAAGACATTCTTGTCATAAAAAATTCTTATAAAATGATACAGACAAAACATCTTGAAAAAGAACAAAAGGGCCGGGGATTTAGCTCAGCGGTTCCGCCGCCTGCTGCGCAAGCGCAGGGACCAGAGTTTGATCTCTGGTACCCCCCCAAAAAAAGAAAAAGAACAAAAACTTTTAAAACATCTTATAAATAAATGCAAACAAGATTGCATTCTACTGAGACAAGCTGTATGTAGATATCAGATGAATGAAACTGAGAGTCCTGAAGTAACTTTCACATTTACAGTCAACTTATTTGCTGCAAGGCTGCCAAGACAATTCAATTGAAAAGAAAGAACATAATTAATTAATGTCCAGAGGCCACTGTACATTCACTTGTAAGTGAATGAAGTTGAACAAAACAATATTTCAAAATTGGCCAAAATGTAAATGTGAACTCATAAATTTTAAAGCTCCTAGAGAAGGCTAGTGATGCACTTCAGCGGTAAAATATCTGCCTAGCATGAGCAAGGCCGTGGGTCAATTTTCAGCACCTCCAGAGAAAAAAAGGGAGAGAGAAGTGTTAGCTTTATGTTCTGAATGTATGTGTCCCTCCAAAATGCATAAACATAACCTTAAATAAATGGTATTAAAAGATGAGAGTCATGGAAAGAAATCAAGCCATAAGACATCCACCCTCACGGTTGAGATTCATGAATACATAAAAGTTCTTGAGGGAGAGAAACTTTGTTCCAATTTCTGTCCTTTCATCCCCTCAGTCATGAGAGGATGCAGCATGTCTTCTTTCTGGACAGAATAAGAAAAATCTGTCTTATTAGTAAAGAACTATCCAGTCCTAGGCACATGAAACCTTACAGTGCCTTATCTTATAACTCCCAGACCTGTGAGAAATAAATTTATGTTGTTTTATGACTACAGTTTGTCACACTTTGTTAAATCCACATTAAGAGACTAAGACCCAGTGGCCTAGTTTTGTTAGACACACACACAAAAAGTTTTTAAAAAGCAAGAAAAGTAGATAAATTGGATTTCAACTGAACTATTAAAAAGAGACTATGAAGAAAGAATAAATGCTACTTTGGAATAGGCAAAAATATGTTTAAATTATTTATTTGATGAAGAAACTAATTTATAATAACTGGCAATGAATGACAATATGATTTAAAAATGAACACAAAAAATAAGTAGACATTTCTCCAAAGATACATAATGACCAGTAAGTATATCAAATAATACTAAAATCATTAGCTACATGGGAAATTTAAATAAAAAGTGTAATAAGCTTCAATTTGGTATCCACTAAGATGGCTATAATGCAAAAGCCATAAAAATATAGGTGAGCCTGTGAGAGCAGCTGCCATGTTCATACAGTAGAGATGGGGCCTCAAATGATAAGTACAGTTTTTATGACTGAAAATTCTTCAATTTATGGAATATTACTTGGCAAAATATGAGGTAAGTATTGATGTATTCCACAATGTAGAAAAAACCATATATTGTATGATTATATCTATGTAAAATATCTGGGGTTGGCAAATCTATAGAGAAAAAAAGGTAAATTAGTGATGAGCTAGAGAAATGTTGAGACACATTTAATACATATGGAATTCTGGGGTCTGTGGTGTCTTAAAATTCTGAAAATTTTGTAAAATTGTTTTTCATGATGGTTACAAAACAGTGATAATTTCATTGGAGATAAAAGCTCTTTCAGTAGCAAGATACAGCAGTTTTATTCAGGCATAGCAAAGGATTTTGGGAAAACCATATCAAATACTTTCAATAAACTACCAAAAATGATGTGAAATTATTGATTTCCTCTCTAAGAACTTGATATATGTTTCTACTTCATAGAAATTATGGATCAAATGGATTGTCATTTAAAATAATGCACTCTCTGTCTTAATGCACTTTGCACTGCATATTCCCTGACAAACCTAGTTGCTCTTGAATTTTTCACAGGTAATGTTTTGAAAATATCATCGCTATGCCTTCCCTTTTCTTCTGCTTTTCTCTTCTGGTTTGAATTCTTACTTTAGATTTTAAATCACTGTTGACTCAATTCTTCCATGTCATTTACTCTGTACTTTTAATGAATCAGCATATATATTACGACTAACTGCATTTGTACTATTTCCTGTAGAATTTAGATGACAGGGAGAATCAAAAGGAAGAAATAAAGAATGGAAAGGATAAGTAAATAACTGAAAGATCTCCAGGCACTAGTGGCCTAATATTTTTATGTACCATAAAGTTGTGCGTCGATCCACTGACAAAATAATGCAAATGCTAGCATAGACATTGACTTGGATTAAAGTACAATTAGTTCAGTGATCTGTGATTTTGTTAGATGTACCAAATAAACTTTTAAAAGATCTGGTAAGTATTCTGTAATTCTTATGTGTTATTTTGCTTACAGTTCAAAAGCATTCCTTTTGTTTTGTGGCTCAGTGTGCTATCCTTAGTGATAGTGTATTGGTTAGGGTTCTCTACTGGAAGAGAACCAAGGGAAAATCCATGTATTTATCAAGTAGGCTTAAGGGATCAAAGTCAGGATAGTCCACAATGTCTCTCTATGAGCTGGAGAGCAAGAGGATCCAGTAGCTGCTCATAGCAAGCAGATGAGAGCTGTAGAATAAGAGAGATCAAGGATACAGCACCAGTCTAAGGTCAAAGGCCTAGAAACCCCTGAAGAACTGTTAGTGCAGATCTTCACTGGAAGGCTGAAGAAACTGGAGAGGGATACCCAACCATGACAGCAGCAAAGGGTGCATCCACTCAAGATGGGAGCACTTGAAAAACTCAGGGACAACTCGCTTCTTTCCCTTTATTTCATCCAGGTTATAGGCCTATCGATTGTGGCCATGAACAAATTAGCTGGGTCTTTCCTCCTGGATTCGCTTGTCAACATGCCAATCATCTCTGGCAATGCCCTACAGATACATTCAGGGCTGTGCTTTAGTGGTCTGCTAGGCAATTTTTACTTTTAAGTTGACATAATACTGTTGACAAACATAGATGATTTATTGATTTTTAAATTTTTCTGAGGATGCATTTCCTTATTTGATGATAATATTAGTACTTCTGAATTTCTATATCTTCCTGAAAATATCAAAAATAATATTTTAATTGTCTTGGAGAGTAGACTATTGTAAAATATACATAAAACATAAATTTTCATGAAAAAAATGATTAAAATTTGATCAGAACTGTATAACCATCAGTTCTTTTAAATTTAAGAAGGACCTGAGTCTAAGGGAACATTCAAAATAAATTTGTACTTTAATTTGGGGGAATATTCTTGATTCCTTTCTTTAAACCTTGGTAATAATTTATTTATATTTTACATTCATATTAATGGCATTTTTCTACCATTCAAAATTTAATTTCATTGAAATATTTAAAATATATAATTTTCTTTTATCTTCTAAAAACTTGAGGTTATAGACTATTATTTCTGTGGAAATCAACTGAATACATGTATTTGACAGATGGCAAGGAATCTCACCAATTACTTGGAATCCCATTAAAGAACTCAGGTTGTAGATATCAGAAGATACTAGGGAGCTTAAAAAAACACAACATTTGTATTGGATTCCAAAACATCTCAGAGTATATTTTTAGCAGGGATAATTCGTGGTGGTTGCATTTGTATTATTAATCTAAAACTATATATATGTAATATGGGGTAAAGCATATCAGCAATTAAGTGGTCCTTTATTTTCTTTATATTCTGTGATATTTTCTCTTTTAAAATTTCCTTAAGATTAGTATTTTTGCAATATGTAATAATTACATTCATCTTTTGGCATTGGTATATATATATATATATATATATATATATATATATGTATGGCATCTTGTTCATTTTTACTTACAATCTCCTCTCCCACTATCCTCAGATCCCCCTGTATTCTGTGTTTTTGAAGGCCAACATTCTTTATGTAGAACAAGTAGACACAGATATGTTATGGTAAAATTCAAACGTAATATGCAGTATAGATGATGGAATATGCAAGTTGTAAAATATAAGATAAAATGTTACATATTCATTATATGTATCTTAAAAATACTGTGTCTTATATTCGAATACTGTATCTTAAATTTGAATTAGAAAATACACTGTGAAGTAATTTTCTGTCTCTGTCTATCTATCTATCTATCTATGATTATTTTATTCTGTTTTAGGGACCTAAAAGCGATAAGAATTCATGACACACTGATGAGGATATGATCTACAGATACAGCATTCCAAAATTAAGTGAGGCTTGGAGAATTGGTTCCCTCTGTATAGACATCAAAAAATGTACAGTGGGAATTTGTTGTATCTTGATATAGTAAAAAATAAGAAAAATATCAACAACAATGCTAATTTCTGCCAACTTAAAAGTTGACTTCCTGGATTTTAAAAAGAATATTATTTAATAAATTTAAGAGTGATTGTGGATTTCAATACATTGCATCCAATTAAATAAAATATTGAAAGTGAAATTAAAATGTTTTGTGTTCCCTTAAGAAAGTGACCTAAATATTTCATTAAGTTTAAAAGTGGGTAAAATATGAAATGGTTAAACAACTGATTGCTGTGCATGAACTTTACTATGGAGAAATCAGAAACTACTTACTCATAAAATTATTCCATGTTGTTATGTGGTTGTTGATCAGTGGAACAGCATGGACAAAGCATGTACAAAGTGTGAGGCTCAGAGTTCAATAAGCAGCACACAAAATATGGATTCATAGGCCATGAAATAAACGCAAAAAAGCTTTGTATGGTTTGAACATCCTCTCCAGAGCTCATGCTCAGATTTAATTGCCACTTTGATATTCACAGCTGAGTCCTTTCAGAAGTGATTTTGTCATGAAGGCTCCACCCTCCTGAGAAAATTAATGCTGCGATTTTGGGAGCCAGTTAGTTACAGTGGGATTAGTTTTGTCATAAAAGAAAGCTTTCTTTCTCCCTATGTGTTGTCTTGATCCTACTCTCTTCTCCTTTTGTGTGCTGTCTTGCCATGGGATGTACTCTACCATGCTACCACACAGCAAGAAGGCCTCTCCTTCAGATCCAGCCCTTCAATCTTGGACTTCCCAGCCTCCAGAACTCTGAGAGGTGTGTTTCATTTCTTTAAGAGTTACACAGTCTTGGGTATCCTGTTAATAGTATAAAAACTGAATAAAGATCCCATTGGAGGGTGATCAATCCTTTAACTGCCTAGAAAGGGGGACTGTGAGGGCTAAAGAAAGACAACAGAGACTTATGTAATTTCAAAGTACGTGGGGGCTGGGAGGTCAGTGCCTCAGAGTGGGCAGAGACAAAGATGCTCCTGGATAGCCATGATTTATTGGGTACACACAATAATCAGAGGGAGTACCAGGTGATTTAGGAGGCAGCTGCTATCCTTTGTTGATGAGGGTCTTATGTTGATGAGGGCGATAAGGAGGGTATTCTTACAATAGTAGTTGGGAATGGATAGCAGACTAATAAAGAAGTTGTCCTTTTGCCAGGCGAAAACTTTTTCCTTTTTTATTACTACTGGATTCTGGAAAAACCAGGATGTCTTCAGCTGATGTATTCTTGCCCTTGAGTGTCACAGTATCACTGGACAATTGAGGCCTCAACTTGTGACAGGAAGCAAAGCAGAGTTAAGTTTGCTAATGGCATAGCCGGCTCTCGGGCAAGGTGACATTGGGCCTTAGACAGCTGTAGTCATATTTTAATTGAGAAATGATTTTCCCCTAAAATTTATAGAGAATGGCTCTCAAGAAGATACAAGATTATTTAAAATATTATTACTCTGCTGCAGAACTGCATGTCACTGACATTAAGTATGAGCAATCACTAATACAAAAATTGAGCAAAAATCTTCAAGGATACTTCCAGGCTAAAGAAAAATAGGATCTAAAATCTTACTAAAGGCATTGCAACTAAACCTCTGAAAACTGCTACCAAATTACGTGTGAGACACAAAAAAGAGGAACATATTAAATTGTTCTCTTAATAAAGAACAAGAAAATTCAAGACAATGGGAAACTTACAGTCAAATAGCTAATGTTTTTTTCAAGCAGAAGTGAAGGTTGAGATATCTGTAGATTGGAAAAGAGCTAAAACATGTCATGGGTTTTGTTATTTTTAAGTTTCATTTTATCTTATTTTATTTTATTTACTTCTTAAGAAGAGTGTTCTGTATTTATAGGATGTACATTTGGATGGAAACAAAGGACATGATTAGTATAATTTCAGAGTAAGTGATAGTTTTAGAGAATATAAGAAGTTAATCAGTGAGATAAGCACATGAAAGGCTTCTGTGATGATTGACAGAGATGATTATATTTCATAACTATCTTGTTATTACAAACATATTGACTTTATTATGATAAACTAAGCTATATATAATGTGGGATTTTCTAAGAGGAACATAGCTTGTTTGACAATATGAAGGTTGAAAATGTTGTGGAGATAGTCAACAAGACCTTACTGTGTATTTTGCTACATACTCTTCACTCTATAACACACATGATTTTTTACCAGCCCAAAATAATATGATATGAGAAATGGGTCATCGGTATTCTTTATAGTAAACTAAATCAAATTCAGTTATATTTTTGAAAATTAAACTTTCTAAGGCTTCAGATAATACTTTAAGTCAGTGTGCTACATTTATATATTGCATTTAATCACAGGCAATAAAAACATAACATGAAAAATTAGGAAAAGAATGTAGACTGAAATATGGCAAATTCAAAGTTGTATTATAGAAAATAATAAAAAATAATAAAGAAAGCACAGAAACAGAACTCTGCAGAAATTATACCAATAATTATTTCAAGCTTAGTAATATTTCTTTTTTGTTGTTGTTAAATTCTTTTATTGGTACATTTTAGTTATACAACACAATTACATTTCTCATTGGGAATTGTACCTTAACATAATGCATCTTGGTTCTCATTTTTTCCCCATTCCTAGCCCTCTCTTCACCCCCTCCACCCTTCCCTATTTACAAAGACTTCATTTCCATTTATTCCATTTCTCAGCATTTTTCCTTTCCCTTCTTCCCTTTCCCCTGCCCCTCCCACTACCCCTACCCCTTTGGACCTTTTCTTCCTATTTTGCATTATCAAGTATTCATTCTAATCATTGGTACATTTTAGGTATACAGTATAATGACATTCATCATTGGAAATTTGCACCTTTACATAATCTCTCTTGGTTCTTATTTTTCACCCTTCCCCAGCCCTCCCTTCAACCCCTCCATTCCCCCCTATTTACAAAGATTTTGTTCCTATTTTTCCATTTTCTCATATTAATTCCATTCCCTTCTTTCCTTTCCCTTACCCCTCCCACTTCCTTCCCCTTTGCCCCTTTTCTTCCTATTTCACATTGCCTATTATACATTTTAGTTCTTATTTATACTTTCAATTTCTCACATTAGAGAAACTATTTGGTATTTATACATGTGTGTCCTATTTATTTCACTTAAGAATATTGCCTCAATATGCATCCACTTAGCTATAAATATCTCTAATTTCTCATTTTTTATGGCTGAGTAGTACTCCATTTTATTAAAAAATCACATTTTCTTTATCCAGTCTCCTGTTGATGGGCATTTGGGCTATTTCCAAGTTTTAGCTATCACAAACTGTGCTGCTATGAATTTGGGTGCACATATATCACTGTGATATGATTCTTTTAATTCTTTGGGGAAGATCCCCAGCAGTGGAATAGTGGGGTCAAATGGGACTTCCAGTCCTAGTTCTTTGATGTATCTCCATACTGATTTCCACAGTGCCTGCATCAGTCTACACTCCCACCAGCAGTGGAGCAGGGTCCCTCTTTTCCCACAGCCCTGTCAGCATTTGTTATTGGTTGATTTCATGATAGCAGCCATTCTTTCTGGAGTGAGGTGGAATCTCAGCATTGTTTTCATTTGCATCTCTCAAATGACCAGTGATGTTGAACATTTTTTCATGTATTTATTTGCTATTTCTACATCTTTGTCTGAGAAATGTCTGTTCATTTCAGATGCCCATTTTCGGACTGGGTCTTTAAATTTGTAATATTTCTTTGGGATGAAAATTAAACCAATTAAAATAAATAGCTCCTTTGATATGTTTATGTAGCTTGAGTGATACTTGTTCCTCTAGGATAAATAAGCATGTAAATATTATGAAAATATGTTAGCTCTGTGTCTGCAGATCCAAAACACTTTGGTTCCCTCAAACGCTAGGTGTCCTACATTTATGAATCACTGTCTACTCCTTGTTATTTGGACTCTTAGATCCCCAGTGAGCCATTTCTCTACCAGAAATCTTTCTACCAACTTATCTATCCATAAAAATTCCTCCTTCTTTAAGCCTATAGCTGGTTAAGTGCTTAAATAGAGAAAGCACAGACTTAGAATAGTACACTTTCATTTTCCTTCAGATATTATCTTTCTAACATCCTATGGCAACAAAGAGACACTATTAGATTTCTTTAGTCTCTTTTATTCTGCCCTCTGTTCTTCCTTCTTCTGGTTTTAATAAATGTGTACCATCTGCTTTAATTATTGTTATATTGCAGGAGGGAATACAACTTTACAACTCTTATGCCTATAGAAAAGCTTACTTTTTAAACAAAATTCTTATTGCAAAATTACAAATTTCTCCTAACTCTTAAATCTAGGTAATGACAATTTATTTTACTTTTTCCTCATGTTAATTATTTTGATTTTTTTATCACTGTCTGCTAAACAGAAAGGCATGAATATATCTGTGCAAATTAGAAGTAATGTTATGGAAAAGAAAATATGAAACATGTTAAGTATCCCATGGCTGTGGACTATACAAAAGCAAAACAAATCAAGAAATATTGTGTAAAGGAAAAAATCTTATGTAAAAATAAGGAAGATAGAATGTAAAGAAAGAGGATGGCAAACATACCTCAATGAACAAAATAGGGACTCATATTTTACTATTCCTAAATTACAGAGGGAGTCATTTAAGAGTGAGAAAGGACATAGAAGTGAAGAAATAAGACTTTGACCAATGAAGAAAGACAAAAATTAAATAGTAGAAAATATGTTGACCATTGTAACATTAAGACATTTCCAGACTTTCATCTGCTAGTACAACCCATAGTTACTTAAAAGTAGAAAGCAATGTCATTTGCTATAAATTAATAACCACCAAACTTATTATTCAATTAATTTTTGCATATATGGTGATGTACTGTACATAATTGCTTAAATATCTATTGTATTCTATTCCAGTTATAATTGGAATTTTTCAAAAGGGTTTGGAGTCTTCAAAATAGTAATAGCTTTAGCATTGGTTAATATAACTGAGAGTTCATACTCCGTAGAATCTTGGGTTATAAATATTAAATTATTGGCTAGCACTAGAAATTTAATTGTAGTAGGTCGTGGAGTAGAGGTGTATTCTGAAATTAACTAAAATGTTTTAAACAGAATGAGTAAAATGTACAGATAAAGCATAGAAATTTGTTTATCTGTATACCACACTTCTATTGCAAAAAGTTATTCATTAGAACTGAGGACATGTAGAGTCACCATGGTATTATACCTCAGATCATATCAGTAGGATTTCCCATCAAATTTGAAACAAATATTGAAAATTACGCTGATCTACTAATGTCCATGATTCATTGAATTTCTCATTTAGTAAATAATAATTGGTTATCCATGAGGAGGCACTAGGATTTATGTTAAATCTGAATTCAAAATTGATTAAGTTGATTAAGTTGATTAAATTGATAAGTGTCTACTTATTAAGAATAAAATGAATACATGCAATCTGGAGTGTTTTTTTAAATAACAAAACAATTTATAAAATTCATTTGGTGGTGAGAGAAGTTAAGCAAATTAGAATATACCATTTTAACAAATCTTATTTCTAACATAAACATAATCTACAAGTTAATAAAACATTATATTTATACATTTTATTAAAATTAATATTACAGGAAAATAAAGAGACCTTATGTTTACTTTTCGATAAAAGATGCAGATACATTGTGAAATATACAGAATTTTCAATTTATCTCTCATATGATAAACCATTTCACTAACATCTCTACTTATCCATCTTACACTTTTATTCTTGGCTACTGTAAGCACCAAGAGGTCAATGTACTTTGGTGCCCTCTTATCCCTTCTGAAGAAGATAATGATCAACCCAGGACTTTGAAAATTGAAAGTTCCTGGTATAGAATATTCTGTATTACTAAGGGATATTGAATAGCACAAAACATATTTTTTCCATTTTCAATCTGAACTAAGCATATGTTTTAGACTTAAAATCTGTTCTATAACTATTCTGCAACAAATATTGTGGTAGATACTGCAGCCCTCATTCAATTAAGGTCTCCACACAAGGCTCAGTGAAGGGAGCTGTTAACTCCTAATCAATGCTGAGTTGTGGTTACTGGGACTAAAGTGAAGCAAGAAGCAGTACAAAGAAAATGAGTAAAAAGCATGACTTTATCATTTCTGTTATGTAATCTATTTTAATTAAATAAGATTATTTTTAGGAGGGAGCGAATTATATCCAAACAAGGTAAAATTATATCACGAACATGATATTTCAATAAATCAAAAATTTTTAAACAATATTTAGTGATGTCAAGCAAACTTATCATCGTTAACTGCTACCACTTCAATTTTCTTTGTCCCTTGATCTCTGTGTGTTATCAATGTTCATGTTCAAAACACACTAAATGTTCTTGCCTAGTAGTGTTTACCAAACATTTTCAAACATGTTTTTTTCATGGTGATAACATATGCTGTCACATAAAAATTATCACAACTCTATTTAATATTCTCTACAATTAACTTTTGCTTAAGCCATTGATTTTAGATCCCCTAAGTAGGCTGGTACTTATAGTTTTGTGTTGTCTTTTTAATTAATACACTTTTTTGAGCCTTTTTAATTTTAAAAAAGTTCAGCACAAAGTAGCATTTCCATATACAACAATGTTTTGTCTCCTGTTTTTCCTATTATTAACATCTTGCATTAGTTTTCATATTTTTCCAACAAGTAAAATAATATTAACATAGTACTATTAATTAAATGTCATAGGATGCATTAGAGTATCCTTTTTGTGCTATACCACCTTTGATTTCTGAAAATTGCATAATGACACATATCCACACTTACAGAGAATATTCTTATTACTATAAATATTCCCTTTGCCGAAGGTATTCATCCCTCCTTTCTTCACCCCAAGCACCTGGTAACTGAGGATAATTTTTGTTGTCTTCATAGTTTTACTTTTCTAAAATGTCAATAATTTTACTTATATAGTATATTCCCTTGTGAGATGGAAATTTTAGGTGTGATGAACAAATAGAGTGAATGTTTAAATGCTAAAAATACATTAAAATATACATTGCTATTAATCCTCCTCAGACTGCACCTGCTTACATCAAATACACTTATACATAGGCCGGGGATTTAGCTCAGTGGTTCCACCTCCTGTCCCGCAAGCACAAGGACCGGAGGAGTTTGATCCCTTGTACAAAAACAAAAACAAAAACAAACAAACACACAAAAAAACCTAATACACTTATCCCAATATTCTTGACAGTTTCCTGAGAAGTTCTGGAGGTCTTCTTTAGTGAATGTCTTTACTTGCATGTGGTGACTCTAGATGTCCTGGATGGATTCAAAACATCTACCTTTTACAGTCATTTTGACTTTGAGAAACAACCAGGAGTCACAGGCTCCAGTATGATGAATAAGATAAATGGAAATAAACTATATTTTTTTTCTTTTTTGGTACCAGGGATTGAACTTGGGTCCTTGTTCTTGAGAGGCAGGTGGCGGAACCACTAAGCTAAATCCCCAGCCCAAAACTATAATTTTTTTTTTTTTTGGTTCTGCCTTTCCTATAGATGGCATCCAACAGCACCATTCATCATACTTTTTTATCACATCTCCTAAAAATATGAAAAGGGACTTGAGATCTGCTGTAGAAAGTGGCAAGAATGATAAAATAAGTATGTTTGAAGGTAAGGAGAGCATGGTATTTTGAGTAGGATCAGTGACAATGTGTGATTTACTGTAATTTTTGTAATTCAAACATCTACCATATATTTTGATCCCATCTCATATTTCATTTAGAATTATGTATTTCATGTTCTTCTGTATCTTTTCATGGCTTTACTGGTTAGTTATATCTTTGGCTGAACACTGTCTCATTGTATGGATGGTCCACTTATTAGTGCTTCATTAACAGAAGGACTCCTTGGTTGGTTTCAAGTACTGACGTTATAGATAAAGGTGCCATAAAAACATGTCTGCACATTTTGGGGTTAGCGTGTTTTTAAATCTTGTAAATAATCATGATTGTTGAATGGTATACAGTATGTTTTGTTTTTAAAAATCTGCCAACCTGTCTTGCAAGTCTTTGTAGCATTTTTAATTTTCACCAAATATATATGAGTTCTTCTGTTCCTATACATTCTTCTCAACATTTGACATTGACAATGTTTGGAATTTTAGTCATCCTAGCATGTGTGTGTTGTATCTCATTGATACCTTAATTTCCAGTTTCTTAATTATATATGATTTTGCAGATCTTTAAAAATGTTTTTGGCAGTGTGTATATCAGTTTCTGTAAAAATTCTGTTAAAAATATCTAAATTATTATTTGTGTTTGTTATCTTCTGGTGTCATTTAGAAGAACTTTGTATATTTTCAGTAGCACTACCTTATCACTTTTGTGTGCTGAAGATATTTTCTCCCAATATTTAGGATAAAAAGCTCATAGAAGTCTATTGAAAGATGCAACTCCATGAACTTACTTGTGACAAGTTCTTTACTTTTGTACTAGTACCTATGAGTCATTGTATTCTGTCATTACTATGATTCAGATAACCTGTCTGTCTTGATCTTCTGTTTTGATATTCACATTAACATGACTCTTCTCAACCTACTACACATCTTGGCCAGGGATCACTTACTGTCCCTACCAGTGGACATCACCAATTAGAAAAGTTCTCCAGAGTCACTCAAAAATTGTTTCTCTTTTGTAAAATGAGCTTTAACTAGAATAAACATATTATTCTTGCACTAGCTGTATTTCAGTCAGACGTAGACACAAATAATAATTTTGGTTTTAATAATAAAATTATCTTCTTAAATTTCAAGAATGAAGATGTGATCAACTGACTTTTCTCCAGGTTGCTAACTGTATCTAATTTGGTGTTAACTTTTATCATTGCTCATGGGAAAAAAGCTATGTTGAGCTTTGAGTTACATGATTAGTTTTCCCAGCTTCAGAGAACAAGAGATTTCTGAACATAAAAAAGACTCTGCTTATTATTACTAGCTTTAAAGGTGAGGAAATTTAAAAATGAACCAAGAAATACAGGTAGTTTCTAGAACCTGGAAAAGGCAAGGAAATAAATTCTCACTTATAACCTATGAAATGCATGCCTTAATTTTAGCACAGTGAGACCTAAATCATATATTTAATCATCAAATATAAGATAATAAAGTTTAAATCATGAATTTTGTGGCATTTTATTGTAGCAGTATTAGATCACTAAGGTAATAAATAGCATCACAGACAAAAGCTGAACAATAGTGAATTAAATGCTATAGTCCACTCAAAAATAATTATTCATAATGTATTACAATTCTGGTGTTGATCTGGTGGTTATAAATGGCTGGATATGTGACATTTTCCTATAAAAAGCAGGCTTAGTAAGAAAAAAATCCCCAAAAATGTAAGTTGCATAAATACAGAGAGAATCAGGGAACATTGACAATAAAGGATATGAAATATGGATATAGTACCATGGTTCTATTTTTCCAAATCAATTAAATTTGAACAAACTATGTATTCAATTAGAAGGTTTAGAAACTGGAGCCGTTAAATGTGATTGTCAGTTGACCTGGATTAAGAAACTCCTGGAGAAGTTATTGTATCAGTCACTAATTACTAGTGGAACAGACTTAATGTAAGATATACAAATATATAAGAATTTACAAGACTGACTTACAGTGCCCACCCACAGAGTCAGGTTGGAAGAGTGCAAAAGTTCTGCCTGTGCTCTGGAGATCTAAAAAATTCACTCAAAGGCCTCGGTCTCACTATAGTATCCCATACAAATCTGTATCAGGAAGCCAAAGGGTCTTCAGCGGAAGGATGAAGGGTCTACACTGGAAGACTGAAGAGTTTGAGGTGGAAGCCAGGAGCACATTCAAGATGAAGGTGAAGACTGGAGCCCTCTGAAGAAGCAGACACAATCTTTCCTTCTTTGTTTTCCTTTTATACTATTCTGGAGACAATCCTCACTAGAGTGGGTCTTCCACAGCCTGAACTATGATGAGCCAATTTAGTTGGCCTTTTATTACTCAAGTTGTCACCATCAGTTAACTATCACATAGGTACTATAGTCATAAGTGGATTAATACAGTGATATTCATAGATGGGTATCCTGCCAGGAGGTCGGTTGGAGCATGTAGGTCACTTGGGGCCATGATTTTGGCAGTCATATCTCTTGCTAGTGGCTGTCCCCTGGGCTCTGCTTCCCATGAACTAAGCAGCTTTGCTCCACCACTCCCTTTTCCATGTTTCTGCCTTGGTGTCATACAATCATGGACTGAATCCTCTGCAACCATGAGCTAAATATACTTCTCCTGTAAGTAGTAGGGTTATATATTTAGTCCCACAACAAAAAAAAAGCTGACTAATACAGCAACTATACAATAAAAAATGTTAATAATTACTGTACTATGACACATAAATATGTGTATATATATTATATATACATATATAAATGATTATATATTATATACAAGCATTTTTCAAACTACAAACTTCATTATAGCTCTTTGAAGGGATTTAGTAGGTAACATGCAAAGCAATGTTCCTTGCACTGAAAGGTTCTTAGTACTTAACATTATACATCGTTAGAATTATGTGACACTCTTCTTATAAACTCTGTTCCCTTTTATCCCTGTAATCTACAGAATTCATGCATCTACTCATTGTATATTTCCATTATTATTCTATTCAATAGTTACTTTTTAGATTCATATTAGTTATCTTAGAAACTCAAAGTGTAAAGTTAGAAAACAACATGATCTGGCATCCAAGTAGAATATAAATACTTTTATAAGGGACTGACAATAAGTGCAGAAATAAATACAAATACACACATATTTATATATAGGTTTCATATGTTCTAAAGATCTTTTCAACCTTGTATGCATTTCTTTTATCTTTTAGTTGATATTGCTCTCTTAATGGATTTAACATATGTAGTGCTTTATAGTGTTCAGTTAAATAATTTTATGAACAACAAAATATTGTAAAGGGAAAAATATTTTTCAGTTAATAATAGACTTGTTTTCTCAGGGAAACTACCACTGAACATCTGTGAGAATGGAGATAATGGACCAAAAAATTACTAAGAATTAGGAGACTATGGAAAGAGTGTTCCAAGGGAGATGCAATATTAAAGGTCAACACGTTTAGAAGTACTATTCAACAATCAAGTAAAATACATGATTATCTGGTGGCTAATTCAAACAATCACAGAGCAGTCTCATATTTTTCAGTGGTTTGGTGTTTAATATGTATTTAACTTAAATTACTATTAATATGTATCAAAAGAAAATATAATGACCTTCTCCTAAACAGGAATTTTATATTTAAATATGATTTCCCTTTCAGAATGGCTACTTTACATCTTTCTCTATTTTCTTGAATTCTATAATTCCTATTCTCACTTCTTTTGTCTAATTGACATCTGATCATAAGCCATTTATCATATTGAGAATGGATAAGTAATCAAATGCAATCCTCATCTTCCCACTGTCAATCATACAATCATGCCCTTTGTGGCTTTTGCATTTCCTGTTGTTACAAAATGTGAAATCTTGGGCTGGGGATTTAGCTCAATGGTTCCGCTGCCTGCCTTGCAAGCGTAAGGACCTGAAATCGATCCCCGGTACCAAAAAGCAAACAAAAAAAATCAAAATGTGAAACCTTTTTACTCTTTAAGAGAGTGCTTAAGTCCTTCTATTCTCATTTTCTGATTTATTCATTTTTAAAATCATCTTATTTTTATCCCAAATTTTTAGGCACTTTATCTTTATTTGGTATTTCTTATGAATCTAAAAGTATACTGGATCCAATATTTACTTCATATCTATCTCTTTTCTCTACTGTAGGATAAAACTTCAAATAATACATTTCTAATAGTCATTTCTAAATGCGACTGATTTCCTTTTAAAATTGCACTAACAAATAAAATCGCACTGGATTTTATCTGTAGTACTTTGTGAAAAATCTCTTCTTAAACTCGTTATCAATTACAAGATTGCTAAACCAAATGTGACTTATTTTAATACAAATATTGCTTAAAATTTAAATCATAATTTTTCAAACAAAAAGCAATAAAATTATTTCATTGTATAAGCTTTCTAAATTTTGTCCAATCTACTTACTCGCAAATGACCTACACTTTTAAAATATAACTCTATTCTTTAGAAGTTTCTTAACACCAACATTTCAGTCAGGATGGCTTTCTTATTGTGAAAGACCATGCAGAAAGTTGTATCAAAATGAGACAGAGAAAACTAAACAACAGAGTACAACATTATTATGAGCACAGGTGAAATGTTTAAGCTGAAATTATTTACCACCCAAAGAATGAAAAAGATCTTATAAATCCAATTATGTGCATTCAATTCTTGGAACTCTTCCAGAATATTTGAAAATATGGTAAATCATGCGGTTGCTACAAAGCAACATAAAGCTCAGTTCTTACCTGATGACATAGGGTTACAATTATTTTCATGAAATAATTTGACAATGTATTCGAAATGTAGCAAGGAAAAAAGGAATTGGTATTTTTGAAAAAGCATATAATTAGAACCAAATAGAAAAAAAAAATCAAGTTTCTTTTAATTGTGTTGAAACCTGTGTGTTTAAATTGCAAGGAAACAATTCACCAAGTAAATTATTGTCATTTTAGTCATTTAGAAGTGCAGAAATTGTGTTCAATATCAAGCAATAAGTATTGAAATTGTTGAAAATTTTTGCCACCGTTTCATCAATGAAGATAGAAAGTATAAATTTAATGATGTCTATATAGTTAATTGATATTTATTGGAAAAGTTTATTAGGTATGTTTGCATTGCAAATTGTAAGAATATCATTCCCTCAGAATCACTTTTTAATATACAGCAAACAATCATTACTTGCAGATGGATATGTTAAACAATTGGGCAATGATCTAGTGAAATGAATAAGTAAGAAACTAAGAGTATAAAAAAATGTATGCAACACATTTAAAACGCTTATTAAAAGATCAATAGACATGGAGAGTTCATATTTTGGTGCCTTTTTAAAGGTAAAAACACTGCTTCAGGAAAGAATTACAGTTAATAGTAGAAATATAGACATAATTCTACTATTATTTCTAAAATATGAATTTCTCAAGACAACACATTGTACAACATCAGTATCTTTTCTTGTTTAAAGGATATTGAGAAATTCCTGGGTTAAATAAAAGTCATCCTGTCTATTTTAACAAGACAGACTTTAACAAGACTCTGTACAGTTCTTACTGTACAGAGGTTATTTTCCAGTCTTGAGGTAGTCTGAAATGACGTGATACAAGATCAAAGTAATCATATGATTAAAATATAATAATTAGACAGGACAGGCACATTTCTGTATCCCAGCAGTCTGGGAGGCTCAGTCAGGAAGATCATAAGTTTGAGCCAAACTTATGAAAATCAGCAGCATAGTGAGATGCTGTTTCAGAATTAAAAACAAAAAAAAGCAAAGCACGGATAACTGCTAAGGACTTGTTAAGTGCAAAGTGTTTGGATTCAAACTAAACTACTGTGTATAAAAAATATTGAAAATAAATGAATAAATAAGTAAATAAAAAAGGAAAAAAGAACAAAAAACCTATGATAGGTTGCTAAAATTGAAAATAATCACCTAGAGAACTTTATAAATTTGAAATGACAATAAGCTGCAAAAAATTAGATCACTGGTCTTTCATAAAACCTGGAAGAAATGATATTGGATTTCTTCACAAAATGCCAGATGTAGTGCCCCATGGCAAAATACACCTAAGACCTTTGCCCCTTTATCTCCTTCATGCTAATAGAAAGAAGTACAAGAACATTTGAATTTAAAAAGAAGAAAATGCTGAAGGTAATGTCAAGCTAGATGTATATAATTTAGGAAAATATTAATGTAATTGGCTTATAATTTTTAAAAGCATAAAATTACAAATATATATTGATACATTTAATAAGATCACTTGATTTCATGATTAAGTTAATTGTCCCATACTTGATTGTCTATCAAGATAAAATTATCTTGGCATCATAACAAGACTGAAAATTACCTTTACCTTTTTACACGGATATTTGAGTCATGGAAATATAGTTTGAAAATGAATCTTTTCATTTTTCTATGTAAGAAGCACATATCATTGGAAATAATTTTACTCAGACGTGATTGAAATATATGTGTAATTGTTATAATTTTTTAAAAGGCAAAATTTTTAAAAATCTGTAAACTTTATTTATAGGGAGAGTATCTATGTTAATGTATACATTTGCCTAATTGTCTTTAGTGTTTTTAAACACATATTTCAACTAGTGAAAATTCAGAATGATAGTGTCCAGTACTTCACCAATGGTAAATGATTGTGATGTATTTAAAATTTAATCATAATGAATTAAGTACGTGAAAAACCAACTGTATTACTGTGATACTTTTGCTATATTAACAAGAAATACTAATTATGAAAAACTAAAGTTTTATGAATGGATAATAATTTGATAATATTTGTGTCAGTAATTTTGTTTCCAAATCTTTTTTGTAAATTAGGAACTTTGTATTAATCAAGTAATGTGACTTAAGTAAGCTATGAATTTTCCTTTTCATCCAGAATGAAGCCAACTTGTGTATCTCATAATGTTCGTCCAGGTGATGCTAGTGCCTCTACAGTTCTTGCAGG
Organism: Heterocephalus glaber; assembly: GCF_053883595.1. NCBI lineage: Eukaryota > Metazoa > Chordata > Mammalia > Rodentia > Bathyergidae > Heterocephalus > Heterocephalus glaber. The sequence goes on from NW_028258138.1 coordinate 19,960,245, forward strand.
TTCGCGGTAAATGACCTTCCATCTGATTCCATTCATCGCCATTCTTGTCTCTACAAAACTGCTTTCAAATACTAATCTCGTTTATTACCTACAAAATTCTTTAATTCTATTTTCCTCTAGCTAAATAATCTTGACCATCTAGGAATGTTGAAATGAGAGAGGGATACAATAAATCACTTACGGTGACTTCTTCAATAGAAAGGTATATTTAGGGCTGGGGATTTAGCTCCGTGGTTTTGCCGCCTGCTGCACAAGCACAAGAACCGGAGTTTGATCCCCGGTACCAAAAAAAAAGATATATTTAATTTGCTAAAACCTCTGATACTTGAAATAGTTATTATATATTCAAAGGTAATTGGATAATGAAAGGCATTTTTTCACATTTTACATTCATAGCCATTAAATTCAAATTCTAATGTCAAGGACAGTAGAAACTGCACATGCATAACTGGGAACATGATTTGATAAAATTAAATAAATATTTTGAAGTCTTGAAAACCAATATGGACAGCCTGACTTTTTAGGAAAACTAAGGAGATACGGCAAGATTATCACTTTTTACTGCAGCAAACTTGAGATTATTGTGAAATTTTTGCAATCATCTAGTATTACATTTAAATCTAATATCTATGATTTGTATTATTAAAATCATGATTCAAGCAATAAAGTTTAATTCCACTAGGTTAATATGTAGAAAGGATATGGGGTTTAATTATGTGAAAAAAATAGCTTTAGTAATTGTAGAATGTGGTCTTTTCTTATATATTTTCAAATATGTATTTAGTTTAAAATAATATAATACATATATTAAAATGTCCCATTAGGTTCCAAAGATTTCATTGCCAGTGAAATTATATAAAATAGGGTTTCACAAATGGTTACTTGCAAGCAACATGGATTAGAAAAACATATCTATAAAATGGAAGAAATGACAGACACATCTGGTACTCAGTATAAAAAGCACCACATAACCAAAACTCAAGGCAGCAAGAGGATGAAGAGAAAATGAACAAACTGCAGGAGGCCAGAATTATACTGTTTTTTATATTGAGGACTGTTTCTCTAAATCTTAGGGTAAGGCATAAAGCTTCAGCAGAAAGCAGAAACTGAGTTTGATATATTATTATGAGTAAGGTAAAAATTTGTTTTCAGAAGAATATGGCATACAATGTTGTGAAGGACAGTAATCCTGGAGAAAAATAACTCAGAGAAAAATAACTCAGAACCCAGAATTCTGAATGCTTTAATTCTCTAGGTCATTGGTAAGTCTTAAAAAACATGAAAATGAGAGGGCAAGAAATCAATCAAAAAGCAATTGCTAAGTCACTAAAAAACTAAGAGCTTTCAGTAATCTTATGTTGTAAAGGAAACAAAATTGGACTGAAGGACAAGTGAAGAGAAAGGACAACAATAAACACACCAGGAATTTAGTTGAGATTGTAAAAGGTTTTGCCCTAAAAATAAAATGTGAACCAGAAGAGATGAGTCCCACAACAAAGGCACAAAACAATCTAGGTTTTGTGTTGAGACAAAATAAAATTCCCTCTTTAAATTCTGTCAAAAAGCTAGCAAATTCTTCCTTGAAGGGAAATGAAAATATCTAGAGCAAAAATATCTTTTTCTTTTTCCTTGTTTCTCTCTCTGTCTTGTTTGTTTGTTTGTTTCTGGTGGTAATAGGGATTGAACTCAAATCTTCTCACTCAGCTATGTACCCTTCCTCCCTCCTTCCCTCCCTCCCTTCTTTCCTTTTTATTTCCTTTCTTTCTTTCTTTCTTTCTTTCTTTCTTTCTTTCTTTCTTTCTTTCTTTCTTTCTTTCTTTCTTTCTTTCTTTCTTTCTTTTCTTTCCTTCTCTTTCTCTTTCTTTCTTTTTCTTTCTTTATTTTTCTTTCTTTCTCTTTCTCTTTCTTCCTTTCTCTTTCTTTCTTTCCTTCTCTCTCCTCCTTCTTCCTTATCTTTTGAGAGTGTGGTTAAGTCCATAAGTAGTACAATTTGCAATTAAAATTTCCTATTATTAATATAAAGAAAAAATCAAGAGAAAACACAACAATTGAAGCAATTCTATTTGTGATCCAGATAATTAAGTGATCAGACTTGGAATCAAAAACAATGAATAACAAGGTCAGGAATGACACTTCAGAAATGTAAATCTTGTTCACCTGTCAACTTTGGTTAACTCAGGCTACTAGATTAGCAGAAATTCAAAGTGTTACCATGCTGACAAGAGTAACTGGTTCTAGCCACTACATGTGTTTTGAACAGTTGCTATTAATGTGTATAGAGAGGAATACATTACAGTTCATTAGGATAACTTAGTATTCCCAAACCCAGTGTTGCCTATAATAAGCAAGAACTAACAAAGTCCAACGTGACTACAGCAAGCAAGATTTCAGGTAAATTCTGCATCAATCGTCAGTTCACTTTTGGTCAGCACAAATGTTAGCTAAGTGAGAGGTGAAACCACAGTATATAATGGACACTGAAGATTATGATTGTCAGATATTGACTCAAAACCAAAACTAACAACAGGATCTTGTTCATATCATTAACCACTCTGTTGAAATTTTTCCAGAAATTATGATCAAATAAATTTTGGTGAGCTTAAGCCAATTACTAAATGTTTCACAATTTCTGGGTGGAACAATTTAAACTGTGGGTTTCAAGGGATGGACTTTGTCAGGTAAAAACATTTACCAGTGTTTCCTTAACCAACTGGCATAGTCTTTCCCCTTTTCCGTTATTGTCATCAAATGAAATTTGTAGTTGTTTCCTTTTCCATGAAATTGCCAAAATGCTTTCTCTGTGGCATATTAAGTACTCCAGATTCTTCTTGTGTTATCAGCCTGAACTTTGTCACCGGTTAACATGACAATTTTAATTAGTTTATTTGCCCTTCTTATGAAACAATTTTCCCCAAGTATATATGGGCTACAGTGCTGAAGAATATGACTTAAAACCTTATCACCTTAAAACCTTTAAACCTTATATTTTCTCTACCTTTTGTATCCTTGATACAAAATTCTGACCGACACTTAAAAAGCTATCATAGGTAAGTATCTCTCAAGAAAAAAAGCCAATCCAGTTTTCATCTCCGAGATGTCAATTCATGTCTGTTTACAAGTGAGTATCATTTCGTCTTCAATCTTCATGTGAACCTAATTCCACTTTGTTAGCATAGTATAGTTGTAATCAGCATTTTTCTGTACTGTTCCTAAAAGTGTTTTTTTATGCCATTCAGATGACAAAGCTAAGTATTTTCACACAAAAAACCTCACAATAACAACACAAGAATCATAATAATAACTACAAAAATAACATTGAAAATGTCCGACCTTGTATAACTTTTGAACTCATGTCTTCTTCCATTGTCACAACAGGGAAATAAAAGTAATTTTAATTTTGATTAGTACATTGTCATTGTATTTTTTTTAAGAAAGTCCTTTCATTTTTCCTATCTATATTTCCAGTAGGAAATAGTGAAGTTATCCATAATTGTCCTGTTGAGTTAAGCAGTAGTATTTGACATTTACTATCAGAAACATATAATAAATTAATAATAAATTTTTATTTTCAGATTGCCTTTCACTTGTACTCTTTATCAGAATACACGTAGAAACTATAATGAAAACATTTTATTTTCCAATTCTTCTTTGGCTAAAACTTATACAAAGATCTTTCTGTATATAAATACTTCAGGTCTGTCCACAATTACTAATTTTTATGAATTTATGGCTCAAGAGGATATATTTTTCTATTGTGAGTGCTTTTAGGAATATAATATTAAAAACATTTCCAATTATTTACTAAAACTCTTAGAAGTAATCATATGAGAATCTACACTATCATCATCATGCATGCATAGTGATCCTTACTAATGAAAACCTGAGATTGTATAAACAGGAAGCAAATAATTAAGAAAATTGATTCATGCTTAAGTATTTTATGTGTTTCAATACTCAAAAATTTTAAAGTCAATTTAATTTTCACCGATGTCCAATAGAAAATTATCATACACTAAGATAAACATAAGAATAACAGTATTAACTAAGGCTCTTTCATAAGCATTATATATTTATAACCTTTGGAAACTTGTTACAAATTGAGAGCTTTGTGTAAAAATACACATACATAAATCTCGCCATACTTGCTGATTTTTTTGTAGAATGTTTGGAAAGCAGTTGTTTTCTGCAGTAAACATGCTGACTGATGTTAGTGGCCTTTTGAGTATAGATTCCCTTCTCCTTTTATTGCTGTGATAAAATATCAGCAAAAATGTATGCATTCTTTACCAGCCTCTAGGGAAGGTCAAACCTAAATCAAAAAATTACTATGATAAAAAAGTATGTACTTTGATTTTTTTAGGTATTATCATTTGTATTTGTTGAGGAGACACTTTTTCTTGGGAAATTTTAATGTTTATGATAATATATAGTATTTAGGTGAATTTCTAGTGAATAAAAACGAGACCATTAAATGAATGATTATTTCATCTACTGCCCCCACTTCTCTTTGTAAAGGTAATTTCATATGTCAGAAAAGAGTTTATGCTACCACTAATCACCACATTTTCTAGGCTAATACTAACACAAATGAAAATATACATTTTTAATTTTGCGTTTTTGACAGTTCTTGGCAAAGCTTTCTGTAGGCAAATGTGCTCAGCGATGAAATCACTAATCTCAAAAGAGAAATCTGAAGATGCTCTGAGTTTGCTAATTCAAAAGTTAACACCTTAAGGACAGCTGTACAAATACAAAAACAAAATCATTACGGTAATGTTAATAATGCATCATTCAGAGAAAATTTAGACAGGGGTATAGTAACCATTTTATAGTGACCTCTAAAGTAGAAATTTCCAGTCAGACCCTGAGGTGCTGACAAATTAACATAAAGGTGTGATGATATCTTACTGGAGGTTAGGAATGAATGTTGATCATTTGCCTCTGTGACGTACATTGAATTTAAAATATGTGTATCATTCTCTTTGTAATGAAATAATTTATTATTTCAAAGACTGATATTACTAATTAATTAATTTTTAACAATCATCAACTGACAGATGAAGAAATATAGTGGTATGAATACATTTAACATTTAAAAAGAAACATTAAAACATTTAAAACCTTTAAAAAGAAAAGCTACATTTAAAGAGAACAAATGAGAGAGGGAATAATATCATCATAGACATAATAGTTTGCCTGTTTAAAAAGAATATAGTGGAGCACAATAAATAGTTGGTAAATAAAATATGGTTTTCAAAAATATACAAATTTAATAATATGTTTGAGGATATCAGTGTTAAAGAATATGAATGTTAAATGAATGTTAAAGATATGAATGTTAAAGAAAGAAATATTTGAAAAATGAAATCAAATTATTTTTTAAAATTTGTTATAGTTATCAGCCTTGTATATTATAGCATTTTTTAAATATTCTGGTTTTTGTTTTATGCAACACTTTAGAAAGACATTGTTTTTTAAAATAATATTGAGATAAACATGCTCAATTGTAGTTTGTCAAAATTTCTGGTTTTAATTCTGCTCCTGCCATTCTCTAGGACTGTAAGAAATAAGTTTCAATTTCTTGTATGTTATGTAGTATCAGAAAGTTTGCTATAGAAGCACAAGTAAACAAATATAGCACTTATATATTCTTGGTGCATGATTATGTGCATAGGTGCAGGTTTCACATACCCATTCTTTTATAATTAGAGTGATGAAATGCAAAGTGAACAATTATTCATCCCTTAGAAATGAAATGCATTATTATTTACAAATCTTTCTGTCAAGTGTTTGACATTTTCTATGTGAATGTTTTATCTATGTTTTACCTGAATTATTAACCTTTATTTTATAGAACAATGCAGCTTAAATTAACTTTTTCAATGGGACAAAATACAAAGTACTTTTAAATATTAAAAAAATATTAAGAAAAATTTCAAGAGAAATGAAATCAGTTAATGGTTAAAAGTCTACCAATCCACATTCAATAAAACAACTTCTATTATTTTAATATTCATGACCAATAACAAATGGGACAGTTTATAAGTTCCTTGCCAAGTTGCAGAATCATGCTAAATAAGCTAATTTTGACAAACACAGCCAGTTTAATGGACGTGTTCTTACACAGCCATGGCCTTCAGCCATGAAAATTTTATTTTCTCACTTTCCATTAAGAAACAAATAATGATCAGGAAATTATTACATTTCTGTAGGTTAGGATGGACAATGTTAAATTGTATCTGATTACATGGCAATTAAAGCAGTAATACATTGCCTCTATTTTCCAAATGTGCTTTTCACATGCATAAACTAAAGCAAAATATGTGAAACTTCTGTATTAAAGAAAATTCAATCGAAATAATGAAGGAACACTAACTTTTAAATTTTAGTTGGGTTATAAAAATAATCATCCTATTCTATAAAAGCTGTTATCCCCATTATAAGCATACATTAATATCCCATACGTGGTTAATTATGTCCACTCTCTTTTAGTAGTATAATTTTGAAAATGAAACACAAATTGAGAAAAAGTGCATTAGGTATACAAGATTACATAGTTTGCATTTTCTATTTTATTTAATCACCAACAACATGCATCTATAAAAATTTATTTGCTCCATATTGCTAATAAATGTCATAAATAATTCTTTTCTAACTGCTGCACCAAGATGTTCACTTACAGTACTAAATTAAGGAATGCCTTAAAATGTAACATTTAAAACATTATGATGCTAAACCAAGTGAAGAGAGCAATGATTCTAAGTGTTTTGCATTTAATTATAAGTGTACATGCTAAGCTTCTGAATCCTATTGCTAGTGATTTGGGCTTATTTCCTTCCAAGTGTTTCCCTATTTACCATCCAATAACCTCATAAAATTATAATGTCAACAAAAGTATGTGCATGACAGCCTGAGGCATAGGCAGTAAACCTCCGCAAATCAATGTGCTCAGAATGTTATTGTGGTTGTTTCTTTTTTTCTTCTCAGCAAGAATAGGGAATAAAAATGCTCTGAGCCCACTTTAGCATCTTTATTCATGTTATCTGCCTTCTGCTATTTTCTTTATTATACCAATGGACAATTACAATTCCTATATTCCTAAATTGCATTTTCTATATTCCTTCACCCAAATGTAGAAACACTGTTCTATCTGGACTCTACAGGCTTCTGATGCTACGGAGAGTGTGTTATTTTATTGTTGTTGTTGTTTCTTGGTGGGGATGAATACAAGGGCTATGATAATTCTATTAAGTTATTGATAACTATTCCAAGCAGATTTTTGTCACATTTATTGCTTTTCATTGACATTCTCTATTGTTTTTCTTGTTTTCAATTTCATACATTTCTGTTTGATGTTTATTTTCTCAATTACTTTGAGTTTGTTATTTTCCCTTTATTCTTTTTACTTGATGTAGGAAATCAGATTATTAATATGAAATCTTTTTCCTATTCTAATGCAAGCATTTAGTGATACAAATTTTCCTTTCAAGACTTTAGGTACTCCCCACATATTTTGTTGAATTTTCATTACATTTTTGTTTAATATATTTTTATTTTCCTGTAAATTTTCAGTTTGGCTATAGATTATTTAAAAATAGATTGTTAATCTGAAAATATCCAGAGATGTTCCTTCTGTTTTTCTGTTAATGATTTCTACATTTATTTTAGCATGAGCAGAAAACATAAATTCTGCATAATTTCAATTCTTTGAATGAATGGAGTTTATTTTGTGGTTTAGGGTATGTTCTTACTATGAGATGGTAAGTTGTCCAGTGATTCCAGGCTCTTGCAGTCTCATTCAAAGAATTCAATGGAAGAATTGATGAACTTGAAAATGTGAGGTTTATTTAAAGGAAAAAAAGTGAAAAAAAAGTGAAGTGCAAAAAAGAAGAAAAGTGAAGATACACCCCACTTGCAGGATGAGCCACTGCAAAAACAAGAGAGCAGCAGTCCCTGTGAAGTGAAGTCAGTTCCTGTGTCTTTTATGTCTTCTTCTAACTTCACATCCAGGGTGTGATTTGACACCTCTTCATGATTGACAGATCACGCCCTATTGGCCAGCCTTCTTGCCATGCCCTAACTGCCTATCTCATCCTCTTAATGTTCAATGGTTACTAAAAAAATTTTGCTTTTGGGTAGAGTGAGGTAGAAATGCAGTGAGAGTCTGTTATTTGATTGTGTTGTTCAGTTCTTCTATTCATTTTCTGATTTTCTGCCTAGTCATTGTATCAATTCTTAAGAGAAGAACATTAATCTCATCAATTATCATTGTCTATGATTGCATTTATTGTGTGCATTTTTCTATTTCTCCCTTGGGCTTTATCAGTTTTTGTTCAATGCACTTCATGACATACCTTAAGCACTTTCAGTAGCTTTAGCATACAAATTCTGACCTATTTTTGTCCACCCCTCTAGTCAATTTTCCTGTTCACTGATTGTGCTTTTAAGACCCCAAATTTCCACTTGCTCTTCTGAAATAGTAACTATATTTTAATATTCTTATTCCATTCATGTAATAGTTCCCTGATCTCATTTAGCTGTCTATATTTGTTCTTTTTAATATTTTTGACTAACTTTGTGAAAGTTATATAAAGTAACACTGATTTTTTTTCCCAGTAGTGGTTATTGAACCTAGAGACCTTATGCTGAACTGTATCCCCATATTGTTCTGCTCTTTTTATTCATTTATTTTTACTTTAAGGCAAGGCCTTCATATGTCACTGAGTTGCCCAGGCTGGGCTTGAGTTTCTGGTCCTTGTGCCTCAGCCTTCTGGGTTGCCAGGATTACAGGCTGGTGCCTCACTCTCCAGATAATAGGTCTTTGTCTTTCCATGATTAATTTCTGCAGGTTAATGTTTTTCCTTTGATTGAAAAATATTTCCCTGTTCCTTTGTATGGCTTTTGTTCTTTTTTATTTTTTCAAGCCATATGTATTTGGGGAAAACTCTACTTCTTCTATTAGCATTAAAATGGCTTCATGCCTGAAAAGATCTCTACTAATTAGCCTATCTAGAGGTTCTGCCACCTCTCAAACCTTTTCTTTCAAGTTTCATTACTGGGCTTGTGAGTCTGTTTTAATTCTTTTGTATATGAATACTTTTACCTACCTCTTTGTTTCTTGTTTTTTTGTTTGTTTATTTGGGTTTTTTTTACTTGGGATTGAACTCAGGACCTTGAACTTGTAAGGCAGGTGGAGGCACCACTGAGTTAAATCCCCAGCTATCTACCTATTTCTTATGTTTGCCCTTATGAACTTTATCCTTTTGTTTTTAATATCTTGTGCAATCCACATCCCATTACCTAATGCCTCCAAGAAGAATTGAATAATTCTTGCTTTTCCAATACTCCATGGAACTATATATAGGCTTTCAACTTGGTATCCATATTATGTCATCAAGCCTTTCATTGGTTCATATCATTTGAGACATAAATCAGTTTCTTCAATAGCCTCTGAACAATGCCAGAATGCTGCATAGAGATGCTGCTTTTGTTTCCTTTCCTTTCTAAAACAGGAGCCAAAAACTGGGGGAATTCTTGATTCTGCTACACTACTGTGTAGGGGAATGGACAAATGTGAGTAAAGTAGAGAACTTTACCACCATTCTTAGTGCAGTCCCTTCTTGGCTACATATTAAACTGGATGGTATGTCATTTTAAAAGGTTTAATTAAAGTATGGCAAAACTCAAACTTTAATTACATTCTTTCATATGTATTTTACTAATAAGATGAGGATCTGTCATCTTTTGGTAATAAAATGATAATGAAAGAGTCACAGGCAAATCAGTCATATCATAATTAAGGGCTGAAAATAAATGATGCTTAATAGATCCAAGATCAAGATTGGAAGAAATTTCAGAAGGTTAATATAATGATGAATTTGAGGAATGAAAGTAGTTCATATTTCATTTTGAATGTGTAAACTATAGACAGAGATACATACTCTATTTAAGGGGATCTCCTCCTTTTCCCGTTGTAAGTTAAATCAGTGTTAGGTAAGAAATACTGCTTTATTAATAAGTCCATTATTGTTTTCTACTTTGAGTCATCAGATTGTGACATTAGAAAAGGAAAATCAGACTTTACCTCCCATCACTAAGAATTTCTCACTTATCTTTGAAAAAATGATTTTCCCAATCCATTTTTACAAAGTTTTTTGAAACTATTGGTTAGATGAATATTCAAGATTTCTATTATAGTTAAGTATATACATGTTATACAAATTTATATATGTAAAAAATCTATGCATTTATTTCTTTTCCTGAAAAGTATTTGTTGTCTTGTCATTAATAATTTTTTAATTTATTCAGTTTTACATGTTGTAGTCACAATTTCATTACAAGTTCTCCAACCAACTGCTTCATATTCCCTTATTATGTTGAAATTTGTCAGTATTTTATAAATGTTGTCTTCCTAGTGGGAATTTCTCAAACCTACTGTCCAGCTCCAGTTTCAATGTGTACATATAATTCTCTTTTTTACTGTTCTGAGGTGTTCTTTGTCTCTATTATTGAGTAGACAGCCCTGTTTATTGTATCCTATGCCTCCCTTTTCTTTATTATATTTTATCATTTTAGATGCACACTTCTTTAGCACTTCTTGAGTAAGTATGTGTCAAAGATTTTTTTTGATAATCTGAAAAAATTGGTTGTGTAATTATTCTTCTCTCATAATTCACTCATTGCTTGATTAGACAGAAAATCATAGTTTGGAAATAAGAAAGGACTTTAAAACAATAAAAGAGAGTGTTTGATCCTATTTTGGTTATACTGAAGATGTACTCAGATGCACCTCAAGATGGAATACAATACTACTTTTGCATTCATAAGTTACCTCTTAGATTCAAAAATGGAAAGTGGAGTGAGATGGAGTAAAAGAAGTGACAAGTCAGCTAAGAAAGTATGCTATGAGCCACATGAGAAATGCTAGTTTCCTGAATTAAGTTAACAATCATGTTTTTTATAGTAACAATAATATCATTTAAAATTAAAGCACTGACCTTACATAGGCTAAGATAAAGAAATGATGAAATAATTAATCTTTTTGTAGGAACAATCATACCAATTGCCAGGCTTTGGAAATGTCCATTACCCTAGTTCGGAGCTTAGTGAGTTGGACTTGGACAAGCCATTTGTATTCAAGTGAAAAGGACTATACAAAACTCCCCCAAAAATGCAGCTAGAGTGAACGTGAACTGTAGTTGAGTGTAATTTTGGGAAATTCCAAAGCATTAGAAAATTCCATGTGAATACTGAATATTCCTTGAAACAGAATTATCTAATTTGCTGTTGCACAGTGTAGAAAACTCCAAATAAATTTTAAGATTGGCTTTGGAAATTGAAAATTTTATTTTCTGTGTAAACATGTATATTTAATTTATCCTCTGTATTTTAATATCCAAATTCATAATAATATCCATATCTACTTATAAAACAACTAAGAATAATAAATTAAAGTATTCTTAGGAGACCGCTTAGCACATACTACCACTCAATAAAATTCATTCACATTATTGTATACTGTTCTTCATAGGTTCATTCACTAAAAATATACTAAATACTTTCATAATGGACATAATGTGCATGAATCATATTCTGATTACTTTATAGCAGTTACAAATACTATGATGTTATTCTATATACATACATAATCAATAATTATTTGTGCTTATGAATTAACTACAGAACTAGGATATAATGCAGAATATGATATTTTATATAACATACAAAATATTTGTGTTATGGCTTGTGTTTAGATGTCTCCCCAAAGCCACATGTGGTCTTTTGTGGGGCTTTTGCGAAGGTGACTGAATCTAGAGTGTGTGATTGATTCAGGGTGCCGTGTCAGGCCCCAAGGCATTAGGATTAAGGGTATGCTTTCTACCCATGTAGTCTGAATAAGATAAAAGGGGAAGAAAGATGCTGTAAAGGTCTCTTGTTGCTTTTGGTACCACGTGGGTACCACATCTTCTATGATGCCCCTCTGCCATGTGCCACTCTGCCTTGGAGCCTGTGCATTACAGACTGAAACCTCTATAAACTGTAAGCTAAATAAACTCTTTCTCCTTTAACTATGGGTATTGGGTGTTTTATCTTAGCAACAAAAGAAAAGTAACTGAGACCATTTGTTTTTGAGAGGAAAGAAATCAACTATTTTTGGTGTACACAATTGGCATACATAGGTCATTTTTAATATTATTTAGGTTAGTCTCCTTTCATAAACAGCAAAAATACTCTCTCACAACACAAAAAGCTTTATTTACAAATGTCTAGGCAAATGCAATGAAAATATCATCATCATGCTTGAGCCATAACACTAAGAAAGTTATAATTTTTGAAAGCTATGTTGACCTTTCCAACCCTCTGGAGGATCATTTACTATAATGAGTGCTAATTTCCTAAGTGATATGCCTGAGACCTAAAAGAGTTTGCACAACTTTGAAAAGTGCTTCTTAGTCCCTATGGTGTAGTTTACACTGTGGGAAAATATGGCTCATTATCTCAAGAAAATACATTAAAGATGAAGTAGCAGTGACATTTTTGCTCAATTTAAACTGGGTATCTCAAAAGAAATGTTTCTGAAAATAAACTGATTTTATTTGCATAAAAGGGTGTATAATTTTTTTTTCTTTTTTACTTAATTTTCTAAGAAAGTATCCATCTATAAATCAATTTTAGGACTACACTTAAGATACAAATGAGTATCAGTAGGAAAGGGATATCTCAGGGCTAATTTCTTTAGCACACTCAGAATAATGATTTCCATCTTCTCTTATTGCTCTCCATGGACCTTTTCAGGTTCTGAAAACTGATGTTGGGAGTTTTCAAGCTTGAGTGGCAATTGGAATATATTTTTTAGTTCAGTGAATTTGTATCTATGCACACTCCTAATTACTTTATGTAAACGGATTTTTGAAGTTTTCTTTAAATATACCCTTGTAAAATACTTTATTACTGTATGTTTGCAATATGTAATGAATACATTCATCATGGGGAATTGGTAATTGTACATATCCTGTCTTGATCTTTTTACCTTTCCCTCCCTTCCTCTCTCTTCTTTTTTCTTCAGCCTTGGGTCCCATTCCCATCTCCACACAGTCTATAATCACTGTTTCTATATAAAATAAAATTTTAGATTTTTCTAAATTAAATATCAAACAAAAATCATGGGATGAAGAGAATAGTGTACAGAACATACTCCAGTAGTGTAATACACATGTCATCCCATTTTTCTCTCCTGTGTCATACACATGAAGACCCAGTTTAAGAGGACAATGCCTCCCATATTGTCTTAGTCACTTTCTTTACTCTAAAACACAATACCCAGACCCAGCTAAAGAATGAGAAGTTAATTTGGGCTCACATTTGAGTCCATAGTCCGCTAGCTCCAAAACAGGATGGCATGGCAGAGGGGCATGGTGGACAGGAAGCAGAGAGAGTGAAGGCAGGAGCTAGAAATGGAAATTATCCCTTCTAGGTGTGCCCTTAGTGATATGCCCTTCAGACTAGACCTAAGGTACAAACAGCAAGCCAGTTCTGGGCCCCTACAAGCCATTCATCTTCCAAAAGTCTCCTGTACAAGTGCATGAGGCTCTTGGGGGATAGCCAGATAAAAACGTAGCTCTTTGTTTCTCACACGTAATCTGAGTTCATAAGTGCTTTTTCTGAGCTGTGTACCAGTCTGAAAGTCAAACTTTAGCAATGAGATGTTAATAATAATCAAGAACTTCAAATTAATGTGTAATGTATTTCTACAAAAGGTATTAATGGAGAATAGAGTAAACACAGTAGCATTTTCACAAGAATTGAAAGAGGATGGAGGCAAAGACTGCTCATTTCATTCTAGTTCCATGATTATTTTTTTCTTTGTATGCATTTCCCTAGGATATAGTGAATGTAAGATCAGAGTCATTATGACCTATTTCTTTCTCAGCTATGTCAATGTGCAAGCATGGATTCTTCAGAAAAGAGCTTTGTCTTCCAAACTTTCATATGTGGAAAAAATTACATGGATTGCTTTTTAAAATGTCAAGTCTGATTTGAAAGGTCTTGGATGGTGTCTAAAATTCAGCTTTTCTTTTTAAAATTAAATTCAATGTTTATTGGTATTTTTTAATACAGAGCATCACACGCTATAAATAGATACCACCTTTAGCAAAATATTTAACAAGAAAGCTCCTGAAAGGTATAATATCAAAAATTAAGAAATGAAAATAATACTAATACAAGTAGTATTCACCTTTTTTTCTGGTAGTTCTGGCCAACAAATAAGAAAAAGAAACAATAGGATAAAACACTGAAAAGAAAGAAAAAAAAACTATTGCTGTTTGGTATTATCAATATCAACACAACAAAACCAAGTTAATAAATGAGAAATAATAACAGCATTCACAACATACATAGATTTTCTTTTAAAATTTAATTTAATTTTTATCTTTTGGTTTTTTTGGACAAGATCTCCCCATGTAGTTCAGACTGGGCTTGAACTTCCTGTGTAGCCTAGGCTGGCCTTGAACTCCTGGCAGTCCTCTTGCCTCAGCCTCCCTCCAGGGGCTGGAATTACAGATGTACCACTATGTCCAGCTTTAATTTTATTTTTTAGTACTTATTTGTATTTCATGTAATACATGAATTTTACATCCATTTTAAAGAGAAGGTACATGTACATAATATATTTTTAATCTTTTTATTCCCCTTTCCATTCTCACCTACCTCTTAGGTCTCTTTTCCCCATCTTCAGTACTATCATTATTATTAAATTAGTTCATTGTTATGATGTATAATGTTTACATTCATTGTGGGTATTTTTTACATGTGCATGAAACATCTTAAATCTATTTACATCCCCTTCCCATGCTCTCCTTCTCCCATCCTTATCACTTGGACCCCTTCCCATTGCAAAAGCTCTATCAGAGAATATTGATGTATCTGATGAATAGAACATACCCTGAATAGTGAGGACATGGGAATTGGAACTATGTCTTTATTATCATCATTATATGCTCAGTGAGTCTAGTTATGTACTAATGAAGTCTTAGTTCAACTAAAATTTTAAAAGGTATTATAATAATTGCAGAGAAAGGATTATACAAGAGTATCTTGTCTTTTCTGTTATTTTTTAAATATTTATTATGCATATCACAAAACTAAACAGATGAAAGCAAGTCTAGAAATTTGAGGAAGAAAGTACCATATGGAGACTGTAGCTTTACATACAAGGGATTTCATGGGAGTTTCCATAGTGTAAACACTATATAAAGGGGTATGATTATCATTGCTCAAAAGCAAACATGTTACAATTCATATACATATAGATAGATAGATAGATAGATAGATAGATAGATAGATAGATATAGAGAGAACATATATCTTTTTACATTTTACAAAATGTAGGACATTAGTATGAACAAATAGAAAAATAATATGTAACATGATTTTCATTCCATTTTTAAATATTTTGATACTATAGTCAAACCCATGTTTAAGAAATGCTCTTTAGTTCTCTCTCTCTCTCTCTCTCTCTCTCTCTCTCTCTCTTGGAACAGGAGATTGAACTCCAGAACCTGCACTTGAGAGGCAGGCAGTGAAACCACTGAGCTAAATCCCTAGCTCCTAAGAAATTATCTTTAGAATTAGTGAAATTCTACTGTAGTATTTTGTACTCCATAAACAAAGAAATATTTACACCATGGATGTTGTAATAAATAAAAATTATTGGTAGAACATGCCAAATCAGCCCGCTGCAGACAAGCAGGTGTGCACACGCCCTACTGAAGTCGTGAGTCCTGCAGAACGTGCCCAAACAGCCCACTACAGACAGGCAGGCCTGCAGACACCCTACCGAGGTCCCAAATCCAGCAGAACATGCCAAATTAGCCCACACCCCGGCAACAATACACTGGACACACCCCTTTCTCTTCTGTATAGCCACCTGGTTCCACACTACAAAGACCCAGAGGACACCAGACCACCAGACCATGGTACTGAATCCCGCTGCTCCCGGGCAACAGGTAGGGGCTACTGAGCCACCATGCCACTGCTCCTGGTCCAGAGGAAGGGACTTCACAGGCACCATCCCTCCCCCTGCTCCCAGCCCACGGGAAAGCGCTTTTGGGTCATCATCCCTACTGCTGCTCCTGGCCCCTGTCCAACCTCTCCCAGCTCAGAGAAGGTAATCTGTGCAGATGCCAACAGCCCCCCTCACCCCGGGCAAAATGAGAAAACACATAAATAAGTCTCAAAACCAGACTTCCAGATCACCTACACGAACCCCAAAGGGAAATGAGATGGAACACCCTGATACTCAACCACCTGGACCCACTGAACTAGCAACAAAAGGGGATCTGGAAAAACTGAAATCAGAAAAAATTTCTCAGATAACAGGAGAAATTGTGCCCCTAGTGCAAAACATGTTTAATAAATCTAGACAGGAGCTGAGGAACATGATGGAATCCTAACATAGGAAACAAATGGAATCCATAAAACAGATACAAATAGATCCCTAGGATATGAAAATCCCCATTGAAGTCTACACAGAAAAATGAGCCAATATGAGGACAGAATTTCAGATATAGAAGATAAGATTGCAATTAATGAAAAGAAAAAGAAAAATTGCTACAACATTATAAGGGAACATGAGAAATCAATCCAGCAGCTGCTAGATGATGCAAAGAAGAAAAACATAAGACTGATTGGAGTCAATGAAGAAACAGGAGAGAGTGCAGATGATATAAAAATTCTCTTCACAGAAATACTGTCAGAAAACTTCTTAAGCAGGGGGGAAAAAAAAGGAAATACAGATAAGTGAGGCATATAGGACTTCAAATAGCCTTGATTAAAAAAAGTCTACACATAACCATATAATTGTTAAGATTCTAGAAACCAAACAGAAGAACAAAGTCCTACAAGCAGTTAGAGAAAAGAAACAAATCACATACAAAGGAAAGCCCATCAGAATCACAGCAGAATTCTCAACACAAACCATCAAGGAAAGAAGAGCTTGGAGTGATGTATTCTAAGCCCTAAAAGAAAACAGCCTCCAACCCAGATTGATGTACCCTGCAACACTATTTTTCAAAATTAATGGAGAAAAAAGATACTTTCATGACAAAGAGCACCTTAAGAACTTCGTGAATACCAAACCAGCACTCCAAAGAATTTTAAACAATATTCTAGGAACAGATATTGAGGATCACAATGCCAGGAAGCAGAGCAAAATGAACCCATCTGGAATGACAAGAAATTAAATGTAAAGGGAGAGAACCCAACAAAAAGAAAAAGTCATGGCAATGACAAGTCAATATGTTTCAGATATAACCATCAACATTAATAGTCTCAATTCACCAATCAAAAGAAACAGACTGGCAGAATGGGTCAAGAAGCAAAATCCAACAATATGCTGCATACAAGAAACACACTTAATTCAAAAGGAAACTCATAGACTGAAAGTTAAAGGGTGGAAAACAATACTCCATATGACGGGAACTCGAAGAAAAGCAGGAATAGCTATAATCTTTGCAGATCAAGTAGATTTCAAACCAACACTGATTAAGAGAGATAAAGGACACTACAACCTTGTAAAGGGAACAATCCAAGAGGAAGAGATGACAATCAAAAATATCTATACACCAAACACTAGTGTGCCCAACTATATAAAACAAATACTAATGGACATGAAAAGTCATATATACACTAATACAAATGTAGTGGGGGACCTCAATACCCCACTGTCACAAATACACAGATCAACTAGACAAAAGAAATGTAATGAAGTACTAGAACTCAATCGAATTCTTGAACAAATGAATTTAACAGATATTTACAGAGTCTTCCACCCCACAAAATCAGAATACACATTCTTCTCAGCTGCACATGGGTCATTCTTAAAAATAGAATGACCACAGACTCACACATAGAATATGTTTAACTAAGTGCAAAGGAATTGAAGATATCCCTTGTATATTATCAGACCATAGTGCGATGAAATTGGAGATCCATAGCAAAAGAAACTGGAAAAATTACATAAACAAGTGGAAATTGAGAAACACACTTCTGAATAAACAATGGGTCACAGAGGAAATTAAAGAAGAAATCAGACAGTTCCTTCAATTAAATGACAATGACAATACAACATAATGGAATCTATGGGACACAATGAAAGCAGTCTTAGGAGGGAAATTCATAGCAGTGAATACGCATATTTGGAAAACAGAATGAGCCCAATTAAACAACCTGATGCTGAACCTCAAGCTTCTAGAAAAAGAAGAGCATGACAACCCCAGAGCTCATACAAGGGAGGAAATTATAAAGATCAGAGGAGAAGTCAATGCAATTGAGACTAAGAGAATGATACAAAAAATCAATGAAGCCAAGAGTTGCTTCTTCGAAAGAATCAACAAAATTGAAAAACCCTTAGCCAACCTTATCAGAAAAAGGAAAGGAAAGGCCCAAATCCATACAACTAGGAATGAAAAGGGTGAAATTACTACAGACCCCGCAGAAATCCAGAGGATCATCAATACCTACTTCCAGAACCTATATGTCAATAAGATGGAAAACACAGAAGAAATGGACAGATTCCTAGATACATATAAATAACCAAAGTTGAACAAAGAAGACCTAAAAATTTTGAACAACACAATATCAACCAATGAAATAGAAAATGTAATTAAAAACTTACCAATGAAGAAAAGCCCGGGCCCTGATGGCTTCACAGCTGAATTTTACAATACATTTAGAGCGGAACTGCTACCACTACTGTTTAAACTCTTCAATGAAATTGAAAGGGAAGCAATACTCCCAAATACATTCCTGGAAGCAAGCATCACCTTGGTCCCCAAATCAGAGAAAGGTCCAACTGAAAAGGAGTACTATAGGCCAGTCTCACTAATGAACATAGATGCAAACATCCTCAATAAGATACTGGCAAACAGAATGCAGAAGTTCATCAAGAAGATCATACACCCCGATCAAGTGGGATTCATCCCAGGGATGCAGGGATGGTTCAATATACGAAAATCAATCAATGTAATACACTATATCAATAGAGCCAAGGACAAAAACCATATGATTATCTCCATAGATGCAGAAAAAGCATTTGACAAAATCCAACATGCATTTATGATTCAAACACTAACAAAAATTGGAATAGATGGTCTCTACCTCAAACTGATAGAAGCCATCTATGAAAAACCAGCAGCCAATATCATACTAAGTGGTCAAAACCTGAAGTCCTTTACACTAAAATCAGGAACAAGACAAGGATGTCCACTATCACCACTCTTGTTCAATATAGTTCTGGAAACATTAGCCATGGCAATTAGACAAGAGAAAGAAGCAAAAGGAATAAAGATAGGAAATGAAGAATGCAAATTATTTATGTGTTTTCTCATTTTAACTGGGGGAGTGGGGGGGTGCTGTTGGTGCCCTCGTGGGGCACCTCCTCTGAGGTGGGAGAGGTGGGCCATGGGCTGGAAATGACAGTAGCGATGGTGACCCAGAATCCTCTTCCTCTGGACCAGGAACAGTGGGTCAGCAGCTCAGAAGTCCCTACCTCTGTGCCAGGAGTGGTGGGATGGGTGGCAGGCCAAACGCCCTTTCCTCTGGGCTGGGAGTGGCAGGAGGGATGGTGGCCAGGCAGCCCCTTCCTCTGGACCAGGAGTAGTGGGATGGTGGCTCAGAAGCCCCTACTTCTGGGCAGGAATTCTTTAAATGCTGAGAACTTGATTAGCTCCAGTACAGTGGTCTGATGGTCTAGTGTCCTCTGCGTCTTCATAGTGTGGAACCAGGTGGCTGTACAAAGAAGAAGCCAAAGGAAGGGGGGGGGGTCTACTGGATTGCTGCCGGGGCGCAGGCTGATTCAGTGTTTTCCGCATGACTGATGATCTTAGGACTGCTTCTGCAGACCTGCCCGTCTGCAGCAGGCTGATTAGGTGTTTTCAGCATGACTCAAAAGACCTTTTTGGAGTGACAGCAACATATGTTACTTAGGATAAAAATAATACAGAAATGCATATATACACATTAAGTGGGTGTATTTGTTTCATAAAGAGATATCAGGAAATGTGATAAACTGGGTTGTAAGTTATAACAATATTAATATGCATATAATTTACGTTAATGAAATACAGGTATGTTGCATTAAGGATGGGACATTTAAATAATTGTGTAAATAAATTAACACAATGATTGTATTTTGGTTACTCTTGGACTTATTATGTAGCTTAGACAGTTTTATATTTAGCCCCTCTACAGAGCAAACTGTCAGGGCTTCTAAATTAGAGAAAGAAGTATAGAAAAGGCACATAATCTATACTTCTATTTGCCATGTGTCCCTTTTAATCCTTTCCCCACCCATTGAACACACTTGTCTTAGTTACTTTTCTTATTGATGAGACAAAATGCCCAATATTCAAAGTTAAAGAGGAAAATTTAATTTGAATTACAGTTGTAGAGGTTTCAGTCCATAGTCAGCTTGCTTCAAGGCAGAGCAGCATGTTAGATGGGCATTACAGAGGAGAAACAGAGCAGGCAGGAAGTAGCACAGCACCAGACAGCAGTAGCAGCAGTAGCAGCCACAAGCAGCAAAGTAGCAAAGCAGCACCAGACCTTCCTTCCCTCTTTTCCTGTTATCCCTTCCAAGCTACCCACCTTTTAAGTGCGCACCTTTAATCCTAGCATCACATTTTTAATTCCTACATCATGCACCCTAAATCCAGCAACCTCCAAAAAGCTCCACTTATGACCATATGAGGCTTTGGGGGGACATCTAGACACAAGCAATAACATTCCACCCCTGGCCCCCGAAAGACTCATGCACATCTCTTTATTTAAAAGGCATTTAGTCCATCTTTAATTGTTCCCAAAATTCTAACATCTTCACCATTGCTGAAATGTCCAAGTTTAAAGTCTTCTCTGAGATTGAAGTCAAACTCTTAGTTGGGAGCCTCTGTTCAAATGAAAGTTAAACATTCCAAACATACAATACCACAAGATAAATATTTTCATTTCAAATGGTACACATAAGGGGATAAAAAGGAATGGGAACAAAGCAAGTCCAGAATTCAGTGGGCAAACATTAAGTCCCATGTCCAGTATCCAGGGCAGTCTGTGGCAAGATGTGAACTCCAAAGTACTTGGGCAGCAACTCTTTTCAGGCACTTGGGTAACACTGTGCCTGAGCAGGATTCTAATTTAGAGGTGCTCAGTCATAATCTCACAGATTAAATCTGTATCTGTTAATGTTTTCTAGAGAAAAAAATTTTTAATGCACAACATACAAATATATAACAATTTACAAGATTGTCTTACAATAACCACCCACAGAGTGAGGCGTGGAAGAATGTAAAAGGGCTGTATGTGCACCTGGGATCCAAAGGATCCAGTCAAAGACCTGGAGCTCAGTATAGTGTCTCTTGCTAGTCCACATCAGGAGGTCCAAGGGCCTGTAATGGAGGGCAGAATGGTCTGTAATAAAAGGGTGAAGAGTCTGGTAGAACACTGAAGAGTCTGTACTGGAACCCAAGAGATGATCTTCAACATAATAGTGAAGACTGGGGCTCCTGTAAAGAAACAGAAGCAATCCTTCCTTCTTCATTTCCCTTTTATACTATTCTGGTGATAATTCTCCCTAGAGTGGGTCTTCCACACCCAGAACTATGCTGAGCCAATTTAGCAGGGCATTTCTTACTCAAGTTGACACAATCACTCAACTACCAAAACACTCACACCTTCTCTAAAAGATATAACTAAAGTCCTGTCCTGCTAGTTATTGCGTTGAAGTAATTCTAAAAGACTTCTTGGGAAATCATTTGAGGGACCCTAGCTCTGCCTTTGGAGATGAAGTTCATGATTATGATCCAATAATCTCTTCTCTTAAATGTCCTTAGTCTACTGCCTCCTATCTTGTTCTGCTGTTGAGCTTTTCTGTACTTTGTACTCCTCATTCACTTATGAGATAGATGTGGAAAAATGTGCCTTGATAGTCTAGACAGTTTGTGGTCCAATTTTTTTTACGTCTGTTAGTTTCTACTTCAGCTTTTTGTGTTGTTTGTCACCAAAATTCCCCATACAATGATAGTTGCCTTCTTTTTTATTTAAATCATTTCTTTGTACTAATTACTGTACTACAAGTGTTTTGGAGCCCTACTTCTAAAATGTATTTTATTTCTTGGAAATTTTATTTCCTGTCCCTATTTGACAAACTCTCAGTTAAACGCAACTACATAGATTATATTATGATTAATTTAGTATGTAATGTGTGCTACATTTTGAGAGCTTTTACTTGGCTTTTTTTTTTCTCAAGATCTTTGTTAATTGTATCATTACTTGGAATTTAAGAGTATTTGACTTTTCCAGCTCTCCCAATCCTTGGATATGTTACAAGTATTGTTTGCAACAATGATAAATATTGAGCACTGCAACTCTGGAATATATCCATTGTTAAAGAAACACCCTATCTTTGGATGCTGTAAAACAGGCCTGCTTAAAGAAATACCTTTCCTCTTAAGACTTTATAAATGATTTGTGGAAGCTACTCTTCTTTACTTTTGAGAAGGCAAGAAACAAACTCTCCCCATTCTTTGCCTCATGAAAGATTAGGGGAGGTTGTTTGTCCCCAGTGATCAAGTGATTTGACCAAACCAAGATAAGGCAGGTTCTCTACCCTGCATGGGACTCTAAACATGAACCCATAACTAACCAGAGCCAGCATTCTAACTCCTTAAAAAGAATCTGTTGCTCTCAGGGACAACAATATTCATTTCAAAACTCCGATCTCACTTTTTCCTTTCTTTTCTTTTTTTTTAATGTGTGTATTTTTTACTCATCCCTAGGAGTCATTTCATGCCTGATATTTTGCAGATTTTATGGGTGGCATATACTCCCTATTGCAAGAGTTCCTTTACTCTGGTTGCAATAGTCCCTTTTCTTCCTCTATTCAAATAAAGTCTTCTGAAGATTGAATTTGTTTTTTATTTTTGAAGTTAGCAAACTGATCACTCATTTTTAGAGCCTGTCACTTTCTCATAAAATTTTGCTAAAGAGAGCCATATTCATACTTACACATTATTAACACTCTATATTTTTAAACTTCTTCTGGAACTACAAGTTCAGTAGCCATGGGATTTAATTTCAGGCAACAGTGTATCACATATTTGCCTACTAGTATTGTGAATCTGACTCTTTATGCTTGAATGTCATTTTCCTTGCTTTCCTTAAAATAACTATGTTAATACTACTTAATTAAGGAGTTCTTTTGTATTTTTATTTTGGGAAGCAGCATTGTACTCAGGGTCCAGCTTCTAAAATGGCATGCTACAGAATCAACAGCTGACTATAGTAAAAAAAAATAAAATGTTTCGGGTTTGTAGATATAGAGTTCACCAAGGTCAGATGATTCTGCTCTGTTTTCAAGCTATGCTTCTAGATCAGTGGCTCACAGTTATCTTAAATTGCCCCACACAGGGACAGACACACATGATTTCAATTCACAACATAATAGCCAGAAAGAGATTCTCACATATATAATCAAAGTATGATAAGATCATAGTAGATTAGATCAGGTTCTGCTTCAGTTTGGGATATTATATTAGGAGAGAAATTTAGATACAGAGACAATGATCTGTGAAGAAAAAGGCAGACAATAGAGTGATGTAAATACAAGCCAGAAAATACTACCTGATGGCAGCTACCAGAAATATGAAGGGGAGTGGAGAGATGATTTCCTACAGATTTCAGAGAGTGTGACCATGCTGACATCTGGATTTTAAACTACTATCTCCAAGAGTTGTGAAAGAATAAGTCATTTTTGTTTTTTTGGGATTTTTATCCACCTAGTTTATGAAAATTTGTCATGGCAACTGTCAAAAACTAATATATGTCCCAATTCATTAACTAAATTGATGTTTGTATGTTGAAATTGGTTATGATAAGTATACTTATAACACAAAAGAGTGACATAAATTTGAGAATTATGAACCTGAAAAAATTTTTATTTTAATGTATATAGTTTTCATGACAGTTAGAAATAGATGACTACTGCATCATAAGGAAAAATTGAGTAACTTTTGTATTAAGACAAGATTACCCTGTAATTTTACTTGTCAATGCATACCTAAATTGTAACTATAGATTGGTTATAACTAAAAGTAACAAAAATCTGCTATTACAGGTCTTAGTCCATAAGTCATAATGAACATCATTTCTCCACGCTTTGAAGAGCCTGTTATTGGGGGCCGGGGATTTAGCTCAGTGGTGCCGCCGCCTGCCTGCAGGCACAAGGCCCCGAGTTCGATCCCTGGTACCAAAAAAAAAAAAAAAAAAAAAGAGCCTGTTCTTAAAAATGGTGCTGAATAATACCAAAGAGGTATAGTGCAATAAAAATATGTGGTAAAGATTATTAAATTTATTTTAAGAAAAAATATGTTGCTTTTTCTTTCTAGGCTTTCCTTCTTCAAATTTTACTCTGAGTAGACATTGATTTCTACTCATCTGGCATATGAATACGAGATCATTGTTTTAGAGCAATAAACCCACAAGTTAACAGAAGAAAATGTAGATCAACTTCAAGGATTAAAAAAAAAAATCACATTTCTGAGCCTCAATTTAAAATTACCAAGCTAGAATAAAAAGAAAAATGTAGCATGAACTAAAATACTCCAAACTTCACTGTGTGATTTAAATGAACACTCAGAACTGAGAGACACTCAGATCATTGTTCTTGGTACTTTTTCCTCAAATTATGAAATTTCATAACTGAAAGTTTCTCCTGATAATTTTCTTTTCTTCAGTGCCCCTGAAAAGAACAGGATTAATCTTATTAGCAATAATTCTTTGGATATGTTTGCATCTAGAAAGGCTGGTGCATTTCTCACATTCTCAATTTCCTTGTGTCTCTCTGTAGCTGGCATGTATAAAGCATGATATTAATGCTTTTGCTCAATGAGTGACTTATAGCTGGCTGAAAAGCAGGCAGAGACCTTCAACTTACAGTAGAATTTCCCAGCAGTCTTGTATGTATGGCTTTTTTTTCGGTGATATTTTGGGTCATTATTGGAACATGTCTGCAAATCAATCACCTACCATTAGTCTTTCCACTTGCTTTCATCATATAAAACCTGTTTTCCACAACACTGTTTTTCAATTATGCATTAGTTAGTGGTATTTAATATTGACAGATTGTTTCCATTTCAGTCTGTGTTGTCAATCTTTATCATTTAATCACAAATATGTTCCCAATGAAGAAACTCCAAAAAGACCAATTTTGCCATTAAAATGAAACTGGTTATTTCAATAATGCAATTAGATTTTAGGGAAACCTAATAATATATTTGAAGCATATTATGTCCTTATCTATCAACATATTTGTTAGCTTCATGGTTTTGGTTTCCATCCTTGGGAGTTAAATATAAACTTATGGATTGGGGCAGAGCATTTAGTGATTATTTTCAGAACTTTATTACCTGAGAAAATTACAAGCCTAATGATCTGTTTCTTTCATACTGGTTTGTTGGTGAAAGCAGACTCATTTAACTTGGTCACCCATCCAAAACCTAGTGCTTATTCTTCAAATTAATTAAGCACTATTGCAACACCTTCATGTGCAGGTGCTTTTTTGTTCTGTAATGTAAATAATACAGGTAGAACAACATATAGGTAGGTAAAATTTCTATATACTGTGAACAAAATTGCACATTCACACTTATTGCTATTATTTGAAAAATTTTACAATAAAGTTAGTATAATATAATCTGATACTATAAAGCCTGAGTGAGGAAAAGTAATTTGAAATAACAGAAATAATTATAAATGATGAAAGGCAGAAATTATCAAGGAGCTGCAAATTAACAGAACACTAGTTTGTGTAGACTTTAGATATACATTTCTTTTTACATAGAATCAGGCTGAAGCTGCTGAATGTTTATCTGTTTCATGGTTCATACATAAGAAATAATGTAACTTGTATTAAGGGATTTATTTTGCAGTATTTTGGGAAACTTCAACTATGTTATCTAAATGACAAGCATTATTGTAGATTGAATTATGTTCCTCAGACCATAAAAATCCCATTCTGAAGTCTTAAACACCAATAATTTATCATGTGACCTCATTCATAGGTAAATGCTCTATGAACAAACACTCATAGATATCAAGTTAAGGTAAAACTGCTTTAGTCCTCACAAAAAGGGAAAATATGGAGAGGTACTTGCACACAGGGACAATTACACATGTACAGACACAAGGAAATGGCAGCTTTGTGCAAGGCTGTAGAAGCACCCTGAAATAAATCCTTAATTTATGGACTTTAGAAGGACCAGCTCTGTCAACATTTTGATTTTCAACTAACTTCTGGAACAGTGGATCCATATCTTTTTGTTGCTTAAACCATCCATAGTGCTTAGTTACTGCACCTTTAGAAAACTAATACAAATACTCTCCTCTTTCAAAACACTACCTCCTTCAGGACAGTTCATGCTGGCAGCACACATGAAGTGACTTTCATAGTCACAGCTTCATCTGGATATATGGGCTTAACTAAAGGTCAATTTAAATTCCTTCCCTAATTTATTTAAATTGGAATATACAGAATAAAAGCCTTATTATCTAATGAAAAACCTATAAAATTTGAATCCAGCAGCTTCTGATTACCTTTTTTTCTTTATATTAAAAAAATGGGAATGTTTGAATATGGCACATAGAGAGAAATAGTGACCATATCAGACAAAAAAGAGGGCTGGGGATTTAGCTCAGTGGCACTGTGCCTGCCTCACAAGTGCAAGGTCCTGAGTTCTATCCATGGTACCACAAAAAAAAAGACAAAAAAGAAAATATCACTGACTGTAGTTCTCAAATATACAACCCTACACACTTCCCTAATTGCATGACATGTTACAAGGCAAATTCTTTCTTCATTGGTTTTGCCAATAACAGTTTGCTTACACTTGCATAAATTTCTATAGTTGTTTAAACCTAAATCTTTATAAGAAAAAACAGTATTAGTGATACATAGTATTGGGATTATTGAAAAGGTAAGGCAAATATTTGCAAATTTCCTGACACAATGTTTATTGAATTTAATGTTTTTGATAATACAATGGTCAATGCCTGAAGAATAAAGATTTCACTGATAATCACATAATGCCCTAGAAAGAAATATCTGAATTATTTACCTTATTATTCTAGCTAATATTTCTAGAATGATGTTGAATAGAAGTGGTGATAGTACCTGGTTTTAGAAGGAAAGTTTCAGTTTTTGACCACTTAATATGATGTTGGCTGTTGGTTTTTCATAGATGGCTTTTATCACATTGAGGTAAAGAAACATCTATTCCAGAGCCCACTGCAGACCAGCAGGTCTGTGCATGCCCTACCGAGGTCGTGAGTCCCCTGGAACAAGATGAATCAGCTCACACCCCAGCAACAATCCACTGGACACACACACACACACACACACACACACACACACACACACATGCTCCTCTGTACAGCCACCTGGTTCCATACTACGAAGATGCAGGGGACACCAGACCACCAGACCACTGTACTGAGTCCTGCCACTCCCGGCCCAGAGGTAAGGGCTTCTGAGCCACCTTCCCACTGCTCCTGGTCCAGAGGAAGGGGCTTCCCGGACACCATCCCTCCCACTGCTTCAAGCCCACAGGAAAGGGCTTTTGGGCAACCATCCCTACTGCTGCTCCTGGCCCCTGTTCCACCTCTTCCAGCTCAGAGGAGGTAATCCATGCAGGTGCCAACAGCACCACCCAGTCGAAATGAAAAAACACGTAAATAAATCTCAAAAACTAGACTTCCATATCACCTATAGTAACCCCAATGAGATGGAACACTCTGATACTCAACCACCTGGACCCACTGAACTGTCAACAAAATGGGATCTGGAAAAAATGAAATCAGAAATAATTTCTCAGATAACAAGAGAAATTGTGCTCCTAGTGCAAGACATGATTAATAAATCTAGAGAGAAGCTCAGGAACATGATGGAATCCCAACATAGGAAACAAATGGAATCCATAAAACAGATGCAAATAGATTTCCAGGACATGAAAAACTCCATTGAAAGTCTACACAGCAGAATGAGCCAATGTGAGGACAGAATTTCAGATATAGAAGATAAGATTGCTAATAATGACCAGGAAAAGAAAAATTGCTTCAAAATTATAAGGGGACATGACAAATCAATCCAGCAGTTGCTAGATGATGCAAAGAAGAATAATATAAGATTGATTGGAGTAAATAAAGAAAAAGGAGGAGTGCAGATGACATAAAAAAATCTCTTCACAGAAATAATGGAAAAAAAACTTCCCAAGGAGGGGAAAAAAATGGAAATACTGATAAATGAGGCATATAGGAATCCAAATATCCTTGATCAAAAAACGTCTACACATAGGCATATAATTATTAAGATTCCAGAAACTCAACAGAAGAACAAAGTTCTACAAGCAATTAGAGAAAAGAAACAAATCATATACAAAGGGAAGCCCATCAGAATCACAGCAGAATTCTCAACACAAACCATCAAGGCAAGAAGAGCTTGGAGAGACATATTCCAAGCCCTAAAAGAAAACAACCTCCAACCCAGATTGATGTACCCTGCAAAATTATCTTTCAAAACTGATGGAGAAATACGATACTTTCATGACAAAGAGCACCTTAGAAAATTCGTGAATACAAACCAGCACTCCAAAGAATTTTACACAATATCTTAGGAACAGACATTGAGGATCACAACCCCAGGAAGCAAAGCAGAATGAACCCATCTGGCATGACAAGAAATTAAATGTAAAGGGGGAGAACCCAACAAAATGAAAAAGTCATGACAATGACAAGTCAATATGTTTCAGTTATAACCATCAACGTTAATGGTCTCAATTCACCAATCAAAAGAAATAGACTGGCAGAATGGGTCAAAAAGAAAAACCAAAAATATGCTGCATACAAGGAACACACTTACTTCAAAAGGAAACTCATAGACTGAAAGGAAAAGGGAGGAAAACAATACTCCATGTGACCAGAAACTGAAAAAAAGCAGGAATAGCTATCTTCTTTGCAGATCAAGTAGATTTCAAACCAAC
The DNA here is from genome assembly GCF_053883595.1 of Heterocephalus glaber. NCBI lineage: Eukaryota > Metazoa > Chordata > Mammalia > Rodentia > Bathyergidae > Heterocephalus > Heterocephalus glaber. The sequence goes on from NW_028258138.1 coordinate 19,989,329, forward strand.
ACTGATTAAGTGAGATGAAGAAGGACATTACATCCTTGTAAAGGGAAGAATCCAAGAGGAAGAGATGACAATCATGAATATCTATGCACCAAACCCTAGTTCGCCCAACTATATACAACAAATCCTAATGGACATGAAAAGTCATATATGCACTAATACATTTGTAGTGGGGGACCTCAACACCCTACTGTCACAAATAGATAGATCAACTAGACAAAAAATAAGTAATGAAATACTAGAACTCAGTAGAACTCTTGAACAAATGAACTTAACAGATGTTTACAGAGTCTTCCAACCCACAAAATCAGAATACACATTCTTCTCAGCTGCACATGGGTCATTCTCAAAAATAGTCCACGTACTCACACATAGAACATGTTTAAGTAAGTGCAAAGGAACTGAAGTTATCCCCTGTATATTATCAGACCACAGTGCCACGAAATTGGAGATCCATAGCAAAAGAAACTGGAAAAATTACATAAACAAGTGGAAATTGAACAACACACTTCTGAATAAACAATGGGTCACAGAGAAAATTAAAGAAGAAATCAGACAGTTCCTTCAATTAAATGACAATGACAATACAACATATCGGAATCTATGGGACACAATGAAAGCAGCGTTATGAGGGAAATTCATAGCAGTGAATACACATATTAGGAAAACAGAATGAGCCCAATTAAAGAACCTGATGCTGAACCTCAAGCTTCTAGAAAAAGAAGAGCAGGACAACCCCAAAGCTCATACAAGGGAGGAAATTATAAAGATCAGAGGAGAAATCAATGCAATGGAGACTAAGAGAACAATACAAAGAAATCAATGAAGCCAAGAGTTTCTTCTTTGAAAGAATCGATAAAATTGAAAAACTCTTAGCCAACCTTATCAGAAAAAGGAAAGAAAAGGCCCAAATCCATGCAATTAGGAATGAAAAGGGTGAAATTACAACAGACCCAGCAGAAATCCAGAGGATCATCAATACCTACTTCCAGAACCTATATGCCAATAAGATGGAAAACACAGAAGAAATGGACAGATCCCTAGATACATATGAATTACCAAAGTTGAACGAAGAAGACCTGAAAATTCTGAACAACCCAACATCAACCAATGAAATTGAAAATGTAATTAAAAACATCAACTAAGAAAAGCCTAGGCCCTGATTGCTTCATTGCTGAATTCTACAAGATATTTAGAGAGAAACTACTGCCACTACTGTTGAAACTCTTCAATGAAATTGAAAGGGAAGCAATACTCCCAAATTCCTTCCTAGAAGCAAGGATCACCTTGATCCCAAAGCAGAGAAAGACCCAATCAAAAAGGAGTACTATAGGCCAATCTCACTCATGAACATAAATGCAAAAATCCTTAAAAAGATACTTGCAAACAGAATGCAGAAGATCATCAAGAAGATCATACACCTTGATCAAGTGGGATTCATCCCAGGGATGCAGGGATGGTTCAATATATGAAAATCAACCAATGTAATACACTTTATCAATAGAGCCAAGGACAAAAACCATATGATCATCTCCATAGATGCAGGAAAAGCGTTTGACAAAATCCAACATGCATTTATGATAAAAACCCTTCAAAAATTGGAATAGATGGTCTCTACCTCAAACTGATAAAAGCCATCTATGAAAAGCTAACACCCAATATCATACTAAATAGTCACAAACTGAAATCCTTCACATTAAAATAAAGAACAAGACAAGGATGTCTACTATCACCACTCCTGTTCAATATAGTCTTGGAAATATTAGTCACAGCAATTAGACAAGAGAAAGAAGTAAAAGGAATAAAGATAGGAAATGAAGAATTCAAATTGTCATTATTTGCAGATGACAAGATACTCTATATAGATGACCTCAAGAACTCCACCAAAAGTCTTCCAGATTTAATAACCAAATTCAGTCAAGTAGCTGGTTACAAGGTCAACACACAAAAATCAATAGCTTTCCGCTACACCAATGACAGACTCACTGAGAGAGAAATAGGGCAAGTAATTCCTTCCACAATAGCATCCAAAAAACTGAAATATGTAGGAAAAAGGAAATCAAAGACCTCTTCTCTGAAAACTATAGCAGTCTGAAAAAGAGAGACTGAAAATGATATTCGAAAATGGACAGACATCCCCTGCTCCTGGGTAGGAAGAATTAATATAGTGAAAATGGCCATACTTCCCAAACTGCTATATAGATTCAATGAAATTCCAATTGAGATCCCAGCAGCACACTTCATGGACCTTGAGAAAACAATCCAAAATTCATTTGGAACAAGAAGAGACCCAGAAGAGCAAAAGCAATTCTAGGTAAGAGAGACATGGCAGGGGTTATCACAATCCCCAACCTGCAACTATACTCCAAAGCTACTGTGATAAAAACCACATTGTACTAGCAAAGAAACAGACCTGAGGACCAGTGGAACAGATTAGAAAATGCATAAAGAACCCAGACACACTCTGCCATCTCATCTTTGATAAAGGAGCCAAACACCCTCACTGGAGGAAAGATAGCTTCTTTAATAAATGGTGCTGGAAAAATTGGGCTTCAACTTCCCAAAGATTAAAAATAGACCTATATCTCTCATCATGCACTAAACTAAAATCAAAATGGATTAAAGATCTAAATATTAAAATAGAAACACTGAACCAATTGGCACAGAGGTTAGGTAGCACTCTTGAAGACATCAGTGTATGAAAAAATTTGATTAACAAAACCTCAGTTGCCCGTGAACTAGCCCAAACAATCAACAAGTGGGATCTCTTCTTATTAAAAGCCTTCTGCACAGCAAGGGAAACCACCAGCAGTGTGAAGAAACAATCCACAATATTGGAAATAATCTTCACCTGCTTTTCCTCAGACAGAGGTGTACTATCTCGAATCTAGAATTTAAAAAGATCAGACCTCCCAAATTTAAAGACTTAATCCGATTATGTGCATCTGAAATGAACAGACATTTCTCAAAGAAGTAGAAATAGCAAATAAATGCATGAAAAAATGTTCAGCATCACTGGTCATTCGAGAGATGCAAATCAAAACAATGCTGAGATTCCACCTCACTCCAGGAAGAATGGCTGCTATCATGAAATCAACCAATAGCAAGTGCTGGCGGGGCTGTGGGGAAAGAGGAAGCCTGCTCCACTGCTGGTGGGAGTGTAGACTGGTGCAACCACTGTGGAAATCAGTATGGAGATACCTCAAAGAACTAGGAGTGGAAGTCCCATTTGACCCCACTATTCCACTGCTGGGGATCTTCCCCAAAGAATTAAAAGAATCATACCACAGTGATATATGTGTGCCCATGCTCATAGCAGTGCAGTTTGTAATAGCTAAAACTTGGAAACAGCCCAAATGCCCATCAACTGGAGACTGGATAAAGAAAATGTGTTTTTTTTTTATAAAATGGAGTACTACTCATCCATCAAAAATGAGAAATTAGAGACATTTATAGCTAAGTGGATGCACATTGAGGCAATACTCTTAAGTGAAATAAATAGGACACACGTGTAAATACCCAATTGTTTCTCTAGTGTGAGAAACTGAAAGTGTAAATAAGGACTAAATGTATAATAGGTCATGTGAAATAGGAAGAAAAGGGGCAAAGGGGAAGGAAGTGGGAGGGCTAGGGGAAAGGATAGAAGGGAATGGGATTAATATGAGAAAATGGAAAGATAGGAACAAAATCTTTGTAAATAGGGAGGAATGGAGGGATTGAAGGGAGGGCTGGGCAAGGATGAGAAATAAGAACCAAGAGAGACTATGTAAAGGGGCAAATTTCCAATGATGAACATCATTATATTGTATACCTAAAATGTACCAATGATTAGAATGAATACTCGATAATGCAAAATAAGAAGAAAAGGTCCAAAGAGGTAGGGGTAGTGGGAGGGGCAGGGGAAAGGTAAGAAGGAAAAGGAGAAATGATAAGAAATGGAAAAAATGGAAATAAGGTCCTTGTAAATGGGGAAAGGTGGAGGGGGTGAAGGGAGGGCTAGGAATGGGTAAAAAATAACAACCAAGATGCATTATGTAAAGGTGCAATTCCCAATGAGAAAGGTAATTGTGTTGTATACCTAAAATGTACCAATAAAAGAATTTAACAACAACAACAAAAGAACCATCTATTCCAATATTCTACAGTGTTTTTTATTATAAATGGTGTTGAACTTTGTCAAACGCTTTTTCTGCATCTATTGAGATTAATATGTGAGTTTTGTCTTTGGCTCTGTTGATATCGTATATTACATTTATTGGTTTGTGTGTGTAGAACCATCCCTACATGCTTAGGATGAATCCTAATTGATAATGATGTATAATCTTCTTGATGATTTGCTGCATTTCGTTTGCCAGTATCTTATTAAAGATTTTTGTGTCTATGTTCATTAGGAAGATTGACCTGTAATTTTCTTTTTTGGTTGGGTCCTGCTCTGGTTTTGGTATCAGGATAATGCTTTCAGCAATGATTTTGAAGTTTTGCTTCCTTTTCTATTGCATTGAAGAGTTTGAAGAGTAGTGATGTTAGATGTTCTCTAAGTTTCTTACAGAATTCAGCAGTGAAACCATCAAGACCTTGACTTTTTTGTTATTTAATTGTAGATACTGTTTAATTATTATTTAATTTAATCTGTGATCCATTGGTTGTTCAAGAAGATGTCATTTAATTTCTAAATGTTTATGGAGTATTTGTGGTTTCTTTTGTCTTTTATTTCCACTTTTACTGCACTATGGTCAGATAAGATCCATGAGATTTCAATTTCTTTGCATTTACTTAATCATGTTATATGGAATAGTGTGTGATCTATTTTGGAGAACATCCCATGTGGAGCTGAGAATATGTATTCTGATATTTTGGGGTAAAACACTGTAGACATTTACTAAGTCCATTTGTTCACAAGTTGGGTTCAGCTCTGATATTTGTTGATTTTTTTGTCTAGATGATTGCCTATTTGTGACAATGGGATATTACATTCCCCCATTACATTTGTGTTAATGCTTATTAGATTTCTTATGTTCATTAATATTTGATTTTTATAGTTGGATGGGCCAATATTTGGTGATTATATATTTATAATTGTTATCCCCTCTTGTATTTTCCCTTAAAAATTATGTAGTGACCTTCTTTTTTTCTTTTGATCAATCTTGGCTCAAAGTTCACATTATCTGTAAATAGTATAGCTACCCCTGCTTTTCTCTGGGTTCTTGTTACATGAAATATTATTTTCCGTCCTTTGACTTTCAGTCTATGAATTTCTTTTTGAGTTAAATGTGTTTTTTGTATAAATCACACAGGGGGAAAAAATCTTAGCCAGTGTTCTTTCAGATTAAGGACAAATATCTAGAACATACAAAGAATTTTTAAAAATCTAACCCTCTAAATTTAAAGACCCAATTCAAAATGGGCATCTGAAATGAATAGACACTTCTCAGATGCATAAGGACAAACAGCATACAGATATATGAAAAAATGTACAACATCACTGGTCATCAGAGAGATGCAAATTAAAACATTGAGATTCCATCTCACCCCAGAAAGAATGGCTAATACCAAAAAATCAACCAACAACAAATGCTGGAAAGGCTATGGGGAAAAAGGAACGCTTTTCCAGTGTTGATGGGAGTATTGACTGGTTTAAGCACCATGAAAATCAGTGTGGAGATTCCTCAAAAAAACCTAGGATTAGAGTTCCCATTTGACCTAGCTATTCCTCTTCTACCTATCTTCTCAAACAAATTAAAAGCATCATACCACAACAATATACACACACCCATGTATATAGCAACAGTTTGTAATAGCTAAATCTTGGAAACAACCCAAATGCCCATCAACCGATGAATGGATAAAAAATATATTTTTTAATACGGTGCAGTACTACTGAGCCATAAAACAGAATAAACTAGAGACATGTATAGATAAATGGATGCACTTTGAGACTTTATTCTTAAGTGAAATAAATTCAACACACATGTATATATATTGTATTGTTTTTCTGGTGTGGGAAACTGAAAGTTTAAATAAAGACCAAAATATATAATAGACGATGTGAAATAGGAAGAAATTGTTGGAAAGAGAGAAGAGGGAAAAGAAGGAAGGGGACAAAAGAGAAAAGTAGGATAAAATGGAAACAAAGCTTTGTAAATAAGGAATGTAGGGAGTGTTGGGGGGGGGAAATGGGGGAAAGAGAAGAATCAAGACATAACACGTACAGGTGAAAATTCCCTATGATGAATGTGATTATTCTGTGTATTTAAATTGTACCGATAAAATTAATTTTAAAAAATAAAATATTTACCCAATGTTGCTCCATAATCTCAGGCAAAATCCTCTTTAATATCTCATCTGTGTGGTATCATAATCGGGGTAGTATTTACATATGGTAATTTGCTCAAATACAACTCCCTCTGTGCTAGTTAACTTACTGCTGGCTTCCAGCTCACATGCTTCTTATATAACCCTCTGTTACCTAGGTTCTTCTCATACTCTTGTGCCTATAATCTGTTTGTTTGTGATGCACAATATAATAAAAATTATCAAAATGTATGGTCATTATTGGGAAAGCCATTGACAAAATCACCAGAGTTGAAACACTGTTTCTTTTTTCTGAGTTGCTGACAGTCATAAAATACATTCATCCAGTGAGAAGAAGAAAATTAAATGGGATGGCATGAGGATAGCAAGTAATTTGTTTGTTGTTCATAAAAGCATCTGTTTAACTGAGTTGAATTACAAAAATAAAACAGAATTAGGTGATAATAGACCACCCTAAAGTGTTTTAAAATCTGTTATTAATATTTTGCCACCTTATCTACATATTATGATTCCTGTAGCAAAATTGCTTAATGTAGCTTCTAAGGTAGTCCTATGTTCAATTTCTAAACATGAATTCATTTTCCTTTGCCTGCATGACCTATTTCACATTCTTGTTTTACCTGAGATCAACCAAGAGTTTGTTTATACATCACTGCTCTTTGCCATCATAACAGGCCAAAAGACAAAGATAATCATTTTAAGAGGTGATAGAAATGTATCATGGAAAAGCGTACTTTATGTGAAGTGGAAATATGCACTTTAGAATGAAAAAAAATCCAAGCAAAATAAGCATGTTAGTTATAGCTATAGAAGAAATGTGTTTTCAATGTTTCTGTTTAAAGTTTTAACATTCATATAGTGAGTGAATGTTCGCTACATAGAGATAGGATTTAACAAGATGCAAAAGGGTCCATGTCTAATTGATATTTACTTACTGTGAGTTGTAATGTAGCAAATAAAATAAAATTAAACTTTGCATATTCTGAATTTATAAATAAATATAAGAAGTAAGTTGATTATTTTCCATATTTACACTTTTTTTGACACACATATATTGCTTCTCAAATCAAGTTTGTTCCCATATTTGTCTTTAATTCATTGTTAGTTATCCCAACAAATGTTATTCTGTGCTAAGTTCTAAAAACACAAAGAGGAATTAATGCAAATTATTAAGCAGTACATGTTGACATTAATCAAAACATTACACAAACACCCTCAAAATAGAATTCATAAATAAAATATGGTGTGGGTTATGAATATCTCATGTCATATAAAAATAGTAATCTAAAGAATTGAAATTAGTAAATGATATTTCCACACCACTAACACAGATGCTTTAAAAACTTATAGAAAATAACTGACATAATAATATAAATAATGGTTAATCCAGAAAACAGAAAAGAAATTATATATGAGAGCAAAACATAAAATTTAAACTGAAAAGTACCGTGTCTGAAATGAAAATTTTACTGAGTTAGTGCAGTATACAAAATAACACCCTTCTTCCCACCCACAAAAAGGCTATATCGTAATATCCAGAATGGGTTACTATTAGTATCAGATTATATAGCAATGGGTAAATAAGTTTGCAAATGGAATTAAAAGTCTTCATCCTCCAATTTAAAAAGATTTTCCTGGATTGTCATCTCCCTGGGCTGGACATAATCATGTGTCTTTATAATTGAAATAGGAAAAGAGAACAGCAATTTAAAAGAGGATTCAACTTGGCATGTCTGGATTTGAAAGTGAAGTGAAAGAGATCTTAGCTAAGAAATGGAGCAGCCTCTAGAAGATAGAAAAGACATAGAAACAAGATTATCCTCTAAGACTTCTAAAACTGAACACATCGCTGAGGACACCTTGATTTTACCCCAGGATGCTCATGTCAATATCTCGACTGACATGTCTGCAAGGCAATAAATTTGTATTGTGAAATGTTTTGAAAGTAACATTATCATATGACAAAAACAGGAAATTCAAAAATTAAAATTAGAACTGTAATCATACTATCACAAAAATTTTAACCAATTCAAGGTAGAAACAAATAGAAAATATGGAGAATCTCACTGGAAGATTGTAAAGGACATAAAAGAACCAAGTCAAAATTCTGGAAATTCAAAGGGCAATGTCTGAAATGAAATATATATACAGAGAAAGAAACTTCGGTGAATTTGAAGGCAGATCAATAAATTATTTAACTGAAAAATGACAGTAGCTGGATATGATAAATAGGCGGATAATGTAAAAGGTTTTTGTGGTACGACTTCCCCATAGATACCACATTCAATTTCTTCTCTCCTTGTCTGTGTACTCTGCTTCCTATTGAGGGAGTGAGTTTATCACAAGAGAGCAAAAGTGACATTCTGGGACTTTGCCAAGCTTTGAAAGGTTTGGCACCTTGTATTTTCTTTGCTTTGGATCCCAGCCACCATATTTTGAGAAGCCCAAGCTTTAGAAAAAGGCCAGATGTATCACTCACATAAACCACACAAATGGGCTTCCAAAAAAGAGCAGTAGCTAATGCTAGCTATGTGTTATCATTTTGGGAACTGAAGCCCACATTAGCTCTGGCTCCTACAGCCTCAGATGACATCATGTGCCACAAATCTGTCTAGTTGAGCCCGTACAAACCAACCATTCTTCACAGTCCCCTAGAGCTAATGTTTACCATGTCAGATAATCTCAGATGTATGCACCAAACCTAATTAATTGCTTAAAACTGGTAATCACTCTCCTAGACAATTAAATGCCCCAAAACTTCAACTTCCAACCCTCAGTACCCAAACTTGCAGTATGACTCCTCCCATGTCTGTTGAAGGAGGTTCAATAGCTAAATGTGTGCTCCTTAGCTGTATCTTTCCATCCATTTGAGGGTATCTCAGCACCATGCAGATTTATGTTATGTAAATGAGCTTGAAAGAACTTTTTTCATTTCTCAAAATTCTAAGTAATTTACATCCAACAACAACACAATAGCCCTTAAACTAGATAACATTCCTTACAAAGGAAATCCCTTAGTCATCCAGGACATGCTACATTTATTTGGAACAGACTCTTCCTCTGAATATATTTCTCTTTAGGTTAATAAGGACACAGCCACATGCTCTCCATTTTAAAAGCTGAAAGCTGAATCAAACAAAAGCATCCATTTGAAGTTTATTAGAGGTAAAATATAAACTAACTACAAATAACTATCTTCTGGGCTTGGAAAGGTCAGATGACCCCCAAACCATAGGGAAATCATTTTAGTCACCTTAAACCTTAATTCTATGTGCTGAAATGTATTATATGGATTCTTTCTTGTTCTTTAAAGAGAAAAATGTATTGGTCACAGTGTGCTTGACCTGTCTGTGTGGCAACCAGGAGTCACATCCAATACCTTGCCTCTCCAGGCATTTGTTTGATTTTTCTCAATATAAGGGAAAAACTAAAACACAACAAAATATTCCAAATAGCAAACAATAATAAAATCTAGCTTTCTATAGGAAATAGGACAAGATGACAAAAAGAATGGAATTTATGAAATTCACAGAAGTTCACAGGTCTTTATGTAGAAATCTAAGTTGTCACTCTGAATAATGATGGAGATGGAAAGAACTTGAAAGTTAGTGCAACAAAAAATAACAATGGCTCCAAGAAGCCTAGGTCTCCAGATTAATCACACACTGGGTATGCTTCAAAGGCCTCTACTTTCAAGACCATTATTCATGGCTATATTAATTTTAGTGGTCTTTCTGAATATTAATTTATTAAAATAATAATCAAATTTGTTCTTCAATTTCTTCCTCTGTAAAAAAGAGAATATTAGTATAATCTAATACTAATGTGGAGAGGATTAAAGGACAAATTATTAGAAATGAGCCAGGTATATCAAAATTACTAAATAATTGTTATACTACAAGCTCTTTTCTGTAATGGAGTGCCCACAATATCTCAGTGCTTTTTAGAATGTTCTTGGCTTGCACTGATAGTTTAAAATTAATTTATATTGTGACCCAGTAAACAAACACATATAGATATACATATGCAGTTTCTCATCTACTTAATTTTTGCCCTGAAGAAATTTTGTCTTTGAATACAGTATATCATTTGTTTGCTGTATTTTAAATTACTAAGTTATGGAATTCTTTGTTATAGTTCACTATGTTATTTCACATTGCAAAATTCTGGTCATGACCATTCAGTACTTTCAGCATCTAGGAAAGCTCTCACAAGTGCTATTTAAAACTCTGAATCAGCTCACCATTTAGTACCTCACTTAAGATAAACACCTCCTTAATCTCTGATATTTTCTCATATGTAATTTATATTTCTATCTCTTCCAACTACACTGCACAATTAATGGGAGTGAGAAGTTACTTCTTTTAAAACACTGAAAATAATGTATAGAATATATTTTAATAAGTACTTAATTAAAGTGTTAAGTTTATATAAGATTAATTAAAATAGATAACATGAATCAGAATAAAAATGCCATAAGCGAGGGCCTGGGATTTAGCTCAGTGGTTCTGTGGCCTGCCTCACAAGCACAAGGTCCCAAGTTTGATCCCTGGTACCAAAAAAAAAAGCCTTAAGTGAAATAATAAAAATACATAGAAGAAAGTAGTTTGGTTCAGCATTGTATAAAAAACAATCCTATGGAGTAAGGTATGTGCTAATGACCGAGGGAAATATGTGGAACATTAAAAAGATCATTGTTTTAAGAAGAGATTCCTGAGGATACAAATAATTCAGGAAAACATGAAGAGGAAAAAATTTGATTTTACAAGCTTTTAAATTTTTTTTGGTACACTAAGGATTGAATCCTGGTGTTCAGGCATGCTTGGTGATAATTCTACCACTGAGACACAGGCCAAGCTTTTTAAAGCCATAATGCAATGGAAAAGATGGGTTTTAAATATTTGAAATATGTTTACTTTTAAGAAACACTTAATATGCCTATGAATATAGGCTATATTTCTGTTTATACCCAGCTTCATATCTTTTATATTTTCTCTTTAATTTTGAGATAATTTTGAAGGTAGGGAAGACGGATAGAGGAAAAAATAAGAACCAAGATGTATCATGTAAAGGTACAAGTTCCCAATGATGAATATCATCATATTGTGTACCTAAAATGTACCAATAAATTTAATGAATAAAAAAATCATACATATAATTACCTATTTGAAAATTCTGGCAGTTACCAAAAATGACAGTAGTAATATATCCAGCTTAATTTAGATCTATAGAGCTTCTAATGTATTATTTTCTATTCCATTTACATTCCATATCACTATTAAATCAATATGGATAGACAGCTTGTCAGAACTGTCTTTGTAAATAGTTGCAGCAGACTAGTAGCTGCGTGTATACACATAGTACATTGATCTCAATGAACTGTTAACATAAATTGCTGTTGTCTGTTTAAATTTATTTTGTAATTTCTCTTTAATAGGATGTATTACTGTCCATGCTGTTAAAATAATTACAACATACAAAGCATCTAAAATGTGCTGCAAATTAACAACAGTAAAATAGCAGTACTTTAATGTGTATTTTGAACATTTTTATTGTGAAACACAATGAAGCACAATTTAGTAAAATAATTTCAAGTAATAATAAAATTTAAATAAATACATTCATTGTTCATATTAAGAAATATTTTTTGAATTCCAGTAGGTCATTTTCCATAAAATCCTAAATAAAGCCAGCAATGTGCAAATTCCTATTACTGAAATTTTAAAAAGAGGGAGAAAAGAAAAACCCAGAAACCCACAAAAATGTGTCTGTTATACATGCACTATTGTTACCATGAAAATTTCTCAGTGTTCAACAATTCTATATGCTAAGTATCAATAGATTTTAATTTAATTGAATGATTTTCAAAGTGCTAAGTGTAAATTTGAATTTTATTATAGATTTAAAGGTATATTCTCTGAAATTCATGGTTTGTACTCTTCTTATTTGCATTTCTTCTGTAAAATACTAGTCTTGTCTTCCAAGAACTTTTTCATTTTTGTAATTATTTCTATTGTTTAATATATGTTGGTTATATAATTTGAATAAAAGTTCATGGTTGATTATAAGTTCTATTCTAGCATTATAGAAATGATATTTTTCACTTTAGTTTTACATTTTAAAATAAATAACATTCCACATATATGTCGATGTTATCAATTATTTCTGTAGTTTTGGATTCTTTGGTATTTATAAAAATCCTTACCAAATTCACAAATTATTCTCTTATAATACTTATTAAAGTGTCATAATTTTGTTTATCAATTATCTCAAATGTTTTATGTTCTAAAGAATTAAATTAATTTTTAGGATACTTATTCAATGAGTAATGAATAATGTACTTTAAATATTTCAGACAATTTGAAAAACTTAGTTATGACCTGTTATCTAATACAGTAAGCCCTGAGGCCACATTTCTTGAAAAGAATTGGTTTTTTACAGCTGTTCCTTCCTTCAAAGGAATGATTCTGAATTGAGCCGATTTTAATTTCAGTTGGTTGCAGAAAAGTCTGGAGATACATATGATTGCCTTCAATGTCATTTTGTGTCTAATGACCAGAGATGGTGGTCAATATCCAACCTTGTAATGGACAACTGCCACAACAGTGAACTGGCCCCAAATATCCACTATTAAGTTGAAAACCCTCCTTGATGTGAATATTACAATTAACATGTTTAGTAATATTTTGATTTGGATGCTATTCAACAAGTTGAAGATTGATTTTCAGATATTTGCAATATCCACAATATTAAATATTCCCATCCCACAAGTTAAAAATGCTTTACAAGCCAGTTGTGGTGGTATATACCTGTTATCCCAGTACTTCGGAGGCTGAGGCAGAAGAATTACCCTGAGTTCAAAG